>NW_015169794.1:639129-662499 GCF_001447785.1 Gekko japonicus
TATATAAATATATATATATATATATATGAATCTATCTAATCCTCTTTTAAAGGTGTTTGTTCCTGTAGCCATCACTACATCTGCTGGCAGCAAATTCCACATTCTAATCACTCTCTGTGTCAAGTAGTATTTCTTTTTGTCTGTTCTGAACCTACTGCCCATCAGCTTCATTGGATTCCAGTATTTGGGGGGGGGATGATCTTTGTCAACTCTCTCCACCCATGCATAATTTTATAAACCTCTATCATATCCCCCTTTAGTAGTCTCTTTTCTAAACTGAAAAGTCCCAGACTCATCAGCCTTTCCTCACAGGGAAGGTGCTCCAACCTCCTCCTCATCTTGGTTGCCCTCCTCTGTACTTTCTCAAGCTCTGCAATGTCCTTTTGGAGATATGGCGACCAGAACTGTACACAGTATTGCAAATGAGGCTGCACCACAGATCTATACAAGGGCATTACAATATTGGCTGTTTTACTCTCAACCCCTTTCCTAATAATCTCTAACAAAGAGTTTGCCTTTCTCACCACTGCAGCACACTGGGTTGATACTTTCATTGAGCTATCCACTACGACCTCAAGATCTTTTCCCCTCTCAGTCTCAGGAAGTTCAGACCCCATTATCTTATACTTGAAACTGGGATTTTTTTTGTCCCAATGTGCATCACACTGTTGCCCACTCACCCAGTTTGTGGAGGTCCTCTTTGAGCTCTTCACAGTCAGCCTTGTTGTTGGTCTTCCTGGTGCTACTGGACTCTTCTGTTGCTGACCAACAGGACCACCCACCCACCTGAAACTATACTGAGACAGATTATCAAGATTTGGTTGCCACAGGGGTAAAACAGAATTGACAGGATTTCTTTCCCTTCCTCCAAGCCTAGTGCAAAGGGCTTGTTTCACCTTACAGAAAGAGATCGAACATGCAAAAAATTGGGCATCTGGAGCCCATTTGCAGGAGTATTCCCAGAACCATGACGCCACTAAGAAACCCACCATGCTTTCAACGCTCTCCCTGGAGGAATGACAAACAGTCCCAGCCATTTATGAGATAAACAAGACACAGTTTATTATCCACTGATGAGCAATTACTATTGCAATAACCAACTGGAATTAAAAAAAAGAAAAATAATTGCAAGCAATATCGCTGCAGTCCCCTGAGCAAAGGAAAAGATCAAACAAGTGCATCGGACCATTTCTGTACTCCACAATCCCTCCACAGTTGATTTCTTTCTTTCTTCATCTCTAGTGTAATTGCCTTCTTGCTCAGGATGTAACATTTATTGGACAGATTTCTGCTCTGAATATCTAAGAACTAGGTAGCATTTAAAATGGAACCAGAAACAGTGTGTTGGTGGGGAGAATATGATTGATAGCCTTAATAAATAAGGCGTCATTTCTTGCTGTTTTGTTCAAAGGCCCATTCTCCACTCGAGAGAAAGGTCTTGCTGGAAGCTGTGCAGTGCAGTGGTTGAACAGCTGCACTTCCAGTGAAATAGCCTGGAGTTAGTCCATTGCTATCTGTGTTGATTCACTCAACGGCCTTTTGAGGAGTTGGAACTAACTGCAGAAGTGGTGCAGCTTACTGACTCATAAAGCCTGCGGTGCATCACCCAAGGTAAGGTATAGCTTGTTCTGCATGCTGTCTGCTTGTTCCTTGTGCATGATGCTGAAAACGAACAAGAATGTGCATTGATACAACTACTGCAAGCAAACAAACAAAAAACTGCATGCAAGTAAACATCTTCTCATCTCGACATAAAAGAATTTGGGTCTATGGCATGCAGATGCTCAGGACTGGTCATTATACACAGTCCACATAGGAATCTGCTTTTTAACATCCAGGACTCTTGGATAAACCCCATGCCACACTCTTGACTGGGTCTCATCTTCTGAATGAATTCTTCATGACAAACATTCCTGCAGGTTGGACCCAGACAGTCTTTTTATTCAGTCTTACCCGGTTCCCCCCTCCTTATTACAGCCCCAGTTCCGCCTCTCTCTTTTTTGTCCAGGCAAGTCCCATGATCCCCAGTCTAACATTTTTGGTGGACAAAGGGCCCTTTTCAGCAATGGAAAAGCTAGCTGGATCCATGGAAGGAGGGGACAATCCACTCCTTCCACTGAGTTTAAATAATAACCCTGTCACCGATGCAATAGGACTTTACAGCAATGTTTCGAGAACAGGAACTAGAAGTTATAGTATGTCCTACTCTGGGTATCAAAAGATGAAGCTGGGCAGTACAAAATGGAGTGGAATATCTACTGCACAGCTCACATTTCTGGCAACATTATTTTTTGTGCATTCTTAGATATTTTCCACACAAAGACAGCTTCTGTTAAAAAAATGCTGAATGACAAAGCTTCCACAAGGCAGATTTTCCTGCATTTTGCCTGCCTCAATCCACAGGCAGCAATTACCACCACCCACGGATTTTTCATGTTTTTAAAATACATCTCCACAATTTTTTTAAATCTCCACAATAAAAGAGGCTAGAGACTTTAAAAAAAAATGAAAACCAAGTATTCAGAAAACCTGATATACAAACTGTAGTGTTTTAACAATATAATGATGTTCAATGGCTTATGTAAAACACACAAACAAAAAGCCTTCTAGTGATAGTGAGAGGAAATGGCCACCACAGAAACAAGGATAAGGGAAAACGGCTGTCCCGTAGGATGAATCAGGAACATCCAAACTTTCCTGCCCATACAGTAGCCATCTAGGTTTTGTCGAGCTCCTTCCCAAACCTTCACAGCAAAGTGGGTTTAGGAAAGACTGGAGGAAAAACAGAGAAAATCCAGGGGGTCCATGAATACAGCACAAATGTGTGGAGAAATGGTGGGGGGGGGGGGGCCTGGCTTCCCAACAGTCGCAAAGACAGAGGAAATAGCCCATGTGGAAAAGGTCTTACACAATTCCAGTATGATAACAGGGACATCACAAAATATTCCAGGGACATCACATATTACATTATCTATAGTAATTGTTTTAAAACAGATCCAGTTAGCCAAACACATATTTACCAGTGGATGGTAACTACTAGTTAATTTGGGACTAACTCACTGACGTACTGGGGAATACATGGTTGGATATTCCCAGCATTTTTACAATAGAAATAGCAGCCATGCAGATCTATGATTAGGATTAGGGGCATATAAGTATGGAGAGGGATTAATCCATTCCCCACATGCTGTTATTAGCCTTGGAAGATTTTTTTTAAAAAAATCAAAAACTGAGTGCCTCTGTTTTTTTCCTTCCAAGGACCACCACCAAAGTGGGGTGACTTTCCTCCATGAAGGGAGGGAGGGTTTCCTCTGCACGGCCCCCTGTCTGAATTGCACATAGCTGCTATTTTTTAATTAATGCTGGGGAAATTGAATCAGAGATTTCCCAGTGTCTCATCTAATTAAAGCTTGAGCTTCTTCATTCTAGTGCTTCTGTATCAGGTCATAAATCATGTCCCTGAATAAAGGTACAATCTAGGTTGCAAAATTAACACAAACTTTCCATTCTATATACCAGCCAGCATCTATGCTGTGATTCTGTATAAGTGTACTGCAAACCTGGACTTTGGTACTATGTGTAGAATTCAGCGCCCTGAAAATCAATGTTTTAATTTGAAAGAAAACATTTTCAGACCATGTTGCTTTGCAGACTGCCTTGGCTATGTAGGAGCTATGCCCTTTCAAACATAAAGAACGAGAGGTAGGGCTATGTAACATTTCCTTAGTGCCTTATCATCCCTTATAATTAAAAGATGAAAAATTATGTATCAATCAGTAAATGCAGTGATAGAGCATCTATTTTGCGTTCTAAAAATCAGATGAACAAAGATGAAGCTCCCTTCTGTTGAATCATACTATTGGTCCACCCAGACTAGCAATGGCTCTTCAGGTTCTCAAGAGATGGTCTTTCACATTACCTACCACTTGATCCTTTTACCTGAAGATGCTGGGGATTGAACCTGGGATGAAGAAGAAGAGTTGGATTTAAACCCTGCCCTTTGCTCAAAGTCTCAGAGTGGTTTACAATCTCCTATCCTTCCTCTCCCCACAACAGACACCCTGTGAGGTAGGTGGGGCTGAGAGAGCTCTGAGAGAACTGCTTTTGAGAGAACAGCTCTGAGAGAACTGTCACGGGCCCAAGGTCACCCAGCTGGCTGCATATGGAGGAGTGAGGAATCAAACCCGGTTCTCCAGATTAGAGTCCGCCACTCTTAACCACTACACCAAACGGGCTCTTCTGCACTCAAAGCAGAGGCTCTTCCACTGAGCTCTTAAAAAAAACCCACAGGTCCCAGGTTCAGTCCTCAGCATCTCAAGTTTGGAGGCATAGGTAACAAGTGATATGAAGGCCTTGACATGAGACTTTGGAGAGTTGCTGCCAGCCAGAGAATACAATAATGACTTTAATAGACCAAAGTTTTGATGCAGTATAAGGCACTGTCATATTTTCATTGTACAGTGCAATCCTAAACAGAGCCATACCCATCTAAATCTTAGATGGAGTATAGTGCTGCTTCCGATGGCACTGTTAGCTACCTGAACAGTTAGTACAAAATACAGAGTTTCATGTGTGCATGTTTTAATTCATGGCATTCTGCAAGAGCAGTAGTCGGTGCATCTCCTCCTAATTATGAATTATCTAGCTGAGGAATCGTTATGAAACAATAGATGCTTAAATAGGTATTATACCATTTAAGAAAACTCAGCCTCTATCGCATTTCATCACTCTAATGGATTAGCTATTGCAGTGATGAAACACAGCAAAGTGCAGCTACACCCATATAAGTGCCACAAAGTGTAAACTTCGCTTGGTTGATTTAACCCACTAAGAAACAAAAGATGTTAATTGGGTGCTCTGGGTCATTTTGACCATAAATGAACAGCATATCTGGCTCCTCTCTCTGCCGCAGAAGCAGTAGAATTGAACTCATAAAAGCACATATGGATTCTCAGAATCCCGAGGGATGATGTAATCTTATTAGAATTCAAACTTCTTAAAATATATAAGAATAAGTTCATAAATCAACCTATAAAACAAAGGCGTTTTGTATCACTTATGTAAGTTACGAAAGGAGACTATTGTTCCTGTTCATGCTGCTGGGATTTCTCCTAGCAATTTCAGATGTAAAGGTTAACATGCAAAAATGGACACCAGTTAAGGAATTGTCACTGTGTTTTGTTCAAACTGAGTAAAGAAAAATACAAACAAACAGTTAAATAACCACATAGGAACAACACTTCCAGAAGACCCATTTGTCTGCAATTGTTAATTGTTATCCACCAGCTGCCCTGTAAGCAGTGCTAAATGGATACTGTAGAATCAAGGCATAGCCCATTGCAAAATTCTCCCAGTCAAGCCCATTGAAATGAATGGGAGCCATGAAAAAACACAAGTGTAACACAATATGTAGAGTACTATTATTGAGCTCACAACTGCCATTCACTTTCAGTGCGCCCAGCGGACTGTGTTCTGATTGGAGTCCAGTGCATTTATAAACACGTTTGCTCAGAAATAAGTTCCACTGAGCTGAATGGGACTTACTCCCCAGTAAGTGTATCTAGGATTAGTACCTTAATTGCTGTGACCCCAGGATTTCTGCATAACTCCAACTGCAAATATCAAATATGTGTTCGTTGATCATTAACCTTCCACAGCATTTACTAAACTTAAAGTTTAACAGTAAATACAGTGAAACCTCACTTGATTCAGTATGATATTTAAAAGCAGTCTAACAGAACTGTGGTGGGGTTATGATCACATGTAGGAAGCGTAAATTGACTAAGAATTTTGGGTCATCCCCATGCAATCCCAAGACCACTTTTAAGAGAAAAAGCTCCACTGAGTAGATTTCAGTAGCATTCTGAGTAGACCTGCTTAGGATTGCACTGTGAATGTGGTTTTACTATATGCTCAAAAACATGGTGCAAACATGAAAAGTGGAAATTTAGGGCTGCGGGTAATCTTCCTAGTGCCATTATAAATATGTATTTTTCTCTTATGTTGTACCCTAACACCACAAAGCAGAATAGATGGAGCTCCCAGGCATTTTTAGACCTACTTCGTTTCAGAGATGAACTAAAGGGCCTCCAGACTATTCTATACCTATACCTATTTAAGAATTCTTCAAACCATACACATTTATACCAATATAATTTGTTCTTTTATTTCTGTACCACTTCTCCAAGAAAAAAATATCTGAAGTGGTTTAGAAAGCACAATTACAATGTTTCCATATGTAGGGTTGTCAGCCCCCAGGTCTGTGTGGGGGTTCCCCCACTTCTGGGGGCTTCAGTCGGCCCTGCTGAGCTGGTGGGTGGGGGAAGCCATGCCCCAGCATCACCCCCTGAGAGCAACCACCCACCCACCCTCCCGGCCACCCCTCTCCTCCCCTCTTGCCCGATTTAAAGGGCTTCAGCTGGTAGGCAGGGACCATGTGGCCTGCCGACCAGCTGGACAGCCCTTTAAATCCAACAGGAGGGAGGGAAGGGGAGGTTGTGGGTCTAGGGGTCTGATTTCCTCTAGCCCCACGTGCCATGGCCCCCACCCCATTCTACCTCATGAGCGAAAAAAGGTAGTAGCATTAAAGTCTACATTTCTCTTTAGCTAGATGCAATGCCATGCCATCTGCCATTCTATATGGCAGATTCAATCAAACAGCATATGCGGCTAGACGGTGCCCCAGTAATTCTAGATGTATTGAGATGATCTTACATGTTTTGCTGTACTGTCACTTTTATGTAAATATATCCTCTAAATATTTAATTTCTATATTGGCCAACATGATGGGTTTTTCAGATTTCCACAAAGTTTACAAACTTTTCAATAATTCCTCTGTTGAAGTAACTGAGAAGGTGGCTATGTTCCTTCAATCTGCCATGCTGTTGTGCCAAGAAAACATACCGTTGTAACACATGATTTTATTTAGTGTATTTGTAATACACTGTCTCTCTACTTGAATATTTTTATAACGATTTTGATCTACTGATATATGCCAATAAAGGCTGGCTTGACTTGACTATCACATAAATTGGTTTTTTAGATTACTTCCATACTTTAAAAATCTCAGAATAAATTATTTTAAATTATATTTAAACTATATTTTAAGAACAATGTAAACATTATAAGAGAAAACAGAATCAAGTCAAATTTCACCCACTCCTTTCCACTATATTGGTAGACCTGCCCTCCAGAGAATGGGTCACCCCTTTCCACTATATTGGTAGAGCTGGCCTCAGACTGTCACCCCGTGCTGAGCCATAGAAAATGTACCAGCACTTGGGAGGGGGGGCTCTTGCAGTCTACTTTGTGTTTTTTAGTGTAATATGACAACCAGCATTACAGGTCAAATATAACAGAGGTGAGACAATCATTGCCAGAACCTTGCGTAATCTAACAAACAAGAAGTTGTTTAAATGTTATCAACCTGTCCAAACTACTTATTTATTCAAATATTTATATCCCACTTTTCCCTGTAACTTAAGGCAGCTTACAAGTCACACTGGAAAGCATAATAGGGGTGTGCAACAAAATAAAATATCATTTTTCCAGCTCCATTGTAGCCTATGGTAACCATTATAGTCAATGGCCTCATAGGCTATAATGGAAAATCGATCTGGGGGTATCTGCAGCTCGGGGGACTGTTTTTTGAGGGAAATGAATCAAATTTGCAGCATAGTTGCTGGTGCCTCTCCTCTAACCTCCTCCCAAGTTTCAAAAAGATTGGACCCGGGGGCCCAATTCTATTGGCCCCAGAAGTAGGTGCCCTCATCCTCCATTGTTTCCAATAGAGAGAAAATGCCTTGTGGGCTGAAAGCAGTAATCCCTGCACTGCCTGTTACAATTTTGTGTGCCAGCACCACCTAGCCCAGCTTAAAAGAAGAAGAGAAGAAGAGATTGGATTTATACCTCACCCTTCACTACCCAAAGGTGTCTCAGAGCGGCTTACAAACTCCTTTCCCTTCCCCTCCCCACAACAGACACCCTGTGAGGTAGGTGGGACTGGGACAGCTCTTGACAAAAACTGTTCTTTTTCAAGAACAGCTCTTATCAGAACTACGGCTTCCCCAAAGTCATCCAGCCAGGTGCAAGTGGAAGAGTGGGGAATCAAACCCGGTTCTCCCAGATTAGAGTCCACGCACTTAACCACTACTATGATTCTGTAGGTGGGGACAAATCCTTTGAAGAGAGCCAGAAGAGAGAGGATTAACTAGTTTTAGTTACTAGAACCAGAATGTGACAGGGGAATCCTGCCAGTTATGGCTTCTGTTGGCACTGCATCAGACATGTGTCCTGGCTAGGGTTGCCTCCTGCCAAGTCCCCCCTGGCCACCAGCAGGGGCAGGGTAGGGTTGCCAACTCCAGGATGACTAGGGGTGCGCTGCCCCTTCGGAACTACCACATTAAATGTTTTAGTGGTTTTAAATGTTATTTATTTTATTGTATTTTATCAATTCAATTCGGCTTGGCCGCATGTTAGCCGCCCTGAGCCACTGGGAGGGCGGGATACAAATCTAAAAATAAATAAATAAATAAATAAAATAAACTATTATGTAGCATGGTTGGAAGATGCATGATCAAAAAAATTAGTTTTGGAACCATAAAGATCAAAAGCCGTAGCTTGCTGTTAATGCTGATGCCTTCCACAAAGTCTTCAACTTCCTATCCAGTGCATTTTATATTCCAAGAGAGAAAACAAATCAGTAGTAAAAATAGCAACTTCAGTACTGGAATACGATGAAAGACAATCAAGTTCTATACAAGGTAGTAGATCAGTGGTTGGTTATAGCAGTTTCACAACACAGTTTCCCCTGTCCTTCACTCCATTAAACTCTGCCCCTTCCCAAAACTGCCCCTTTCCTTTTCAAATATGCATATGGCGTCCGGATACATCGGTGGCGAATCCAGACGGCGGTGGAGAAGGCGGAGCCGGGACGACGCATGAGCGTGGCGGCGCAGGCAGGGCAGAGCCGTGAGGACAGAGCCATGGCCGCGCTGAGCATACCGCGCGGCAGAAGGGCCAACCAATCCACCGCTGAAAAGATCGCCAGAAAAAAGGAGCCAGAAGCCTCAGCTGAAGACGACGGAGCCGACCCGAGAAAAAAGAAACCCCCCTCCACTGGGTGCCGGTAGGGATGTCCCCACCCCTACATGGAGTGTTTTTTCCTCTAGGTCAAGATTCCTTTAAAATGGCCAATGATTTTTTAACCAAACTTTGGCAATTTGAATATAACAGTTGCACTGAATATACTCTAATATCAGTTTTCTGAAGTACACTTAGAAATCTACAAATCTCCCTCTCCCACAATTGTTTGACATTTTCTTTGCCTTTGACAAACACTTTGGTACCACTTCTCTCCCTGACTGTAGTTGCTTCTTCTTCCATAGATTAGTCACATGGCTGAACCCACTGTATTAGTTAAGTGAATATCATAATGCTACGTAGTCAATCAGAATGGATTATATAATAATGTCACCAAGGGCAAGTGAAGACAATTGAGAGTAAGGGGAAATTGTGTGGTGTGTGTGTGTAAAGTGCCGTCAAGTCATAGCCGACTTACAGTGACCCCAGCAAGGGGTTTTCAAGGAAAGTGAGAAGCAGAGGTGGTTGTCAGTTGCCTACCTCTGCAGAATCTTCTTTGGTGTTCTCCCTTCCAAGTGCCAGCCCTGCTTAGCTTCTGAGATTTGATGAGATCGGGCTATACCATACCAGCTTCCCTCACACAAAAGGGAAATTAAGGCAATGCAAATAAATAACTGAACATTTTCACAAAGAGTACCACAAGAATCACTGAGGGGGATTATCAGAGCTGCCAAAAGTGTGTGCAATAGCTGTGCTTCATTTTGGGTTTGCTCTAATGTCCTTTACCTATGCAGAGTTTGTAACAAACCCCACTGATATCAATAACAATGGGGCAGATCCAACCATCCAGCATGTAGTGTTCCTCAAGTATAAGGAGGCTTCCTCCAATTTAACAGGGTCTTCCTCCAATGGAAGAGCCAATAATTTGGGGTGGGGAGGCTTCTTAGATTAAAGGAAATCTTCACACTTGAGCCAGAAAGAAAGGTGGGGCATCAATATTTTAAAAAATTAATAGATACATAAATAAACTCTGCTCAATGGAGTGGTAGGATAGATGCAGGATCCACCTCAGTCTTCCCTTTTTACTGTTTAAACCAGAGTTCACTAGGGTCTAACTTTGAATATTTATTTAATGGTAAAACCAATCTGTGAAACATGTGAAGGTAGGTACAATGGGCACATACCTCTGAGCATGTCCAAGGTGCCTTCTCACCACTACAACCAGCCCCTACCACCTACTATAGTAGGAGCCACTCCAAGTCAAAGGTCAGGAGGTTTGACATTTACTTCTTGAAAAATTACGGATCCTGTTCCCTTTCACTGTTCTTGATCGACACTTTAGATCAAGTAACAAGGCCATTCTATCTTAGGTCAAGGCACAACTGGCTTCCATCAGAAACAGAGACTTTTGTGTTGCAGCTCCGGGGGCTCTTCCTTTACTTTCTTTTTGGAGGTAAGCCATTGTTTTTCTTTTCTTTTTGGTTGTGCCATAAGTGTGACTGAGTTGCTAAAGATGCTTCTGTTTTGCTAGTTTATGTCTGGTGGATGTTATGTGACTGTACAATGTATAATTATACACTTTAAACTTTTACACCACTTTGGAATTGGCCTAGAAGTCTTTTAAATAAATCAAATATACCATTTTATTTAACTTGAATTCCCTAACAAAAGGCTTCTCAACCAAAGACTGAGAATCAGTTTTTCCATTTGGAGATCATAATTAGTGCACTCTCGTAAACGACATTTATTTAGTGTTTGGAAAGTGTTATCATTGCCAAGATAGTGGGATGATCATATATTTTATGTCCATTGGGAAAGTGAGAGGTGAAAGTGAAAACAGGAGGCCAAGCTTCTTCCCATGGTGAACTAGGGAGGAACTTGTACAACACCACATTTTTCAAACTACTTAACCCCTTGACAAAGACAGAAGATTGATGGGATTTTAACATGTCAGGGAAGTTGACTCCTCCTGCTTGGTCTGGAAGTGGTCCCATCTGAGGCCTTCTGCATGTAAAGGGCAGAACCTCACTGTAATTGCAAAGCATTAAACACTCTGGAAAGTCTTTAACAGGAGTTGAGAAGGAAATTCTGCTCCATAGTAACAAGACATTTGCTCGCCATAAGGTGGTGTTTCATGCTGTTTCCCCACAAATTTGCCTACTGCTGTGCAACGTGTCAGAAGATTTGCCTACTATAGTATTGCACCAATCCATGGGTTTTACAATTGTTCTGCCTTCCAGGAAAACTTTCTATGTTGACTTGACTGCCTAGGAACCTCTAAGCACCAGCTACAGCTCCTGCATGCTGCAGATAATTCTGGTGGGTGGGGAAATGAAAAGGAAGCAGGAAAAGGGAAGAGGTTATGGGGGCTTTCAGGAAAGGGAAAGAAGAAATGTTGGAGGAGGGGAAGTGAGATGCCCCCTTCAAGTCCTTGCAGGTCCCCCATTAAATCTTTGGAGGTCACCCACTTGTATTTATTATTTATTTTCTTCATTTATACCCTTAGCAGCTTACATCATTTCCTTCTCTTCCATTTCACCCTCACAACAATCCTGTGACGGAGGTTAGGCTGAGAATGTGTAACTGGTTCAGTGTTACCCAGTGAGCTTCCACAGCAAAATGGTGATACAAACCTGGGTCTCCCAGATCCTTGTCTGAAATTCTAATCAGTGCCCCACACTGGTTTTGATGGGGTGGCTGCTATTGAACAGTATCAGGCTGCCAGTCCTGGGTAAGTCATGCAAATCATTAAGTTGTCAGTATTAAGTTGCCAGTGGAAGCTGCCAGGCCTGGCCCCAATACACTGTGCCTCAAAGGCCAAAACAACCCGGGAAGAAGCCCTGCCCCCTCCCCTTCACTTTTACTGACAGAAACCAAGTATTGAAGACTGACAATACTGTTGTGGTTGCCTAGCTACCCTTACAGTGTCCACTGAGAGGGTGTTCATTTCTTAAAGCTACAGGAGTCACTTCTATTATTTGGGGGAGTGGTGTTATCCCCCCAATGTGTTGTTGTTTTGCAAGGGATTATATTTCAGATTTTTCAGCAAACTGAAGACATTGAGTTTGTAGAAAGGAATGTCTTGTCTGTTCATGGCTTAAGCATCCACAGGTTTGGCCATATTGAGATATATTGATGTTCTGTTCACCCAGGGAACTAAGTCTGTTGTGCATCACGTTCTATCTTACTGGGTGAGAAAAGGCTCCACTTCACCGCCTAACAGCTGCACATTGCAAAGGGATTTGGTAGTGCTTAGACAAGCTCAAAGCGGCAGATATCCACGCCCACCACCAAGGAACTGGAAACTGACACTCTGGCACCATGTGTCTATGGTTTTCAGAACCATAGAGACTTGGAGGCCTTAAGTCCTAGAGCGTCACTTTCTGGTGCCATTTTTTTTCCCGGGGCCCGATTTTTCGAGAGCGGGGAGGGGGTATTGAAATCGGGGGATCCCCCGTCCCCAGCGGGGGTTTGGCAAGCCTAGCTGTCATTCAGACTTGTCTGCCCTTACTGGTCATTCCATTGATGAACCAAAAATAAGAGGCTGTATTAACCTTGCAATCCATTTTCATTGTATTGTACACTGTCTGTATAATATTGCCCTTATTTTCATTGTTTTTAGTTATGTGGTACATCTTGAGTTTCAGAGAGAAAGGCAGATTAGAAATGGGGGAAAATCTGTAACAACTCACACATTAAAATGTGTTAGCACGGGTTCTTGTTTTAATTCTCCCTTTTTAGGTAAATAATAAATAAATTGAGAATTATTTGAAACTGAGACATTTATAATAACAATTAACTAAAATAAATCTGACCATTTACTCTTGAAAGTTTATACCCTGGAAAATTTTGTTAGTCTTTTAAGATGCTACTGGACTCAACTTTTGTTCTAAGATAAATCTTTAAACTCTTTTTAATAGTGAAAGGTTTATAAATTGTGGGATTATTTTATAACGGAGAAGATAGCAGATCAAGTTTCATTGTCAGAGACTATTCATGTATAACTCCAAATTTGTGGGACAATGGTTTCCGGCATTAGAATACTTGATGTGCAATGATACATTAAAAGAAGTGGTGCAGTCAAAGCAACATTATAGTATAGTAGCACATTTTTGAGCCTGTCAATATTATCAGATTAATTATTTCTGCAGTGCTTTTCTTTCCTTTGTTCACTTCTTGGTAATTGCAAGTTCATAGGTTTATTTATAGAATGTACAATATATGTTTGTTGTATACTTGCTAAGGTAGAATAAAAACTTTAAATTAAAAAAATGAAAGATTATTTCAAGCTATGTAATAAGAAGGTAAAGTATTGTGCACTAGTTCCTCCAGCAGGGCTCAAACATCAACACAGGGAACATAAGAACATAAGAGATGCCAATGTTGGATCAGGCCAAAGGCCCATCCAGTCCAACCCTCTGTATCACACAGTGGCCAGAAATACCAGGTGCCATCAGGAGGTCCACCAGTGGGGCCAGGACATTAGAAGCCCTCCCACTGTTGACCCCCCCAAGCACCAAGAAGACACAGCATCACTTGCCCCAGAGTCCCTATCTATACCTTGTGGCTAATAGCCACTGATGGACCTCTGCTCCATATGCTTATCTAATTCCCTTTTGAAGAATTTGATACATTATATTCAACTGGGTTACCAGCCCCAAGTGGGTCTTAAAGTTCTACTGGAATTACAACTGATCTCCATATTACAAAGATCAGTTCCTCTGGAGGCAGCAATAGCTTCCAAGGGTGGACTCTATGGTACACTATAGAATCTAGGAGAAACTGAAGTCCTAGTGACATCCTCTGTTGAGCTACCTCTGCTCGCCAAACTCCACCCTCCCCAGACACCACCTCCAAAAATTTCCCAAGGTGAAGTTGGCAACCTTATATTCAACCCAGCATGATCTATATATGTCATCTTGCAAGTCAGAGGGACTTTTTTTCTTTCCTAACTCATGAGCTTGTGTTATAAATGGAATCTGGGAAGAAGGGCATGATACAGGTTTTTCTGCCCTAAGGACGATGGCCTTTTGTCTCATATGAGCAGCCTCCCTTTTAATATTTGGGGCAATTGTAAAAGCAATTGTGATATTACTTTGTTTTTCAATTCCACTGAGTACCTTCAGGCATTTAACTTGCCTTTGGATCCCAGATAATATTCTCAAAAGTGCTAAACAGTTAAACACCTTAAATCCCTTTTCTCTCCAAGATTTTTCACCCTAAGATAAAAAAGAGTGCTGAGGTTCTTTTGCCTAGATTTATCCTCCTGCTTCTGTGCACTAAGACACTTAAACTGTTCTCTTCTTTCCCTGAAGTTTATGTGCTCAAAATATGGAGTTCTTATATGCTTCATTCCACCTCTGGCAGGGATAGTTATTGGCCAAGTTACATACGCATTGAGCTCTTTTTATCTTTCCTCCTTAGTCTGTTCCTCTAACCCCTCCAAGCACACTTAATTCCTGGTGGGCTCCATATGAAAGAAACAGATTTAGAAAGTGCTGGGAAGGAGAGATTATTCATTAAAATATAACGTCAGATTTGTTCCAGTTCACTTTGTTAACAGGAAGTTAGTGAGCAAGTCAGGCTAAGGGCAGTATGTCAAGAAATGACAAAGAAAGTTTACTTACAAAGAAGGAATCTCAGAAACCAGGAAGCTGCAAAAGGTAAAACGCAATTATAATCTGCAAGGCCATGTATAGATGCAAAATCTGAGTGAAGCATGAAAGCCAGCGGGGATAGTGGTTAGAGTGTCAGACTGGGACCTGGGAGAACCAAGTGTAAAGCCCTGCTCCGCCATGGAAGCTTGCCAAATGATCTTGAGTGCGTCATACTCTCTAAATCTATCCTACTTCACAAGGTTGTTGTGATGATAAGGTGAAGGAGGCAGAAATGATGCAATAAACTGCTTTGAGTCCCTCTGTTGGACCGAACAGTGGATTATAAGTAGAGAAATAAGCATGAACACATTTAAAATTTACCTTCTGTTGTTCACATCTGTATTCCAACAATGTGAGAATAGTGCTTTGCAAAAATGTGTGAACTGCATCAGAGAAACTCAAACCCAGTCATAGTGAGTCTCAACAACTGAAGAAAACAGATACTTAATCTTATCTAAAAGTCAAGCAAATGATTAAAAAAACAACACATTTGAAAAACCATAGATTGCGACGAATTGTCAGAACTCCAGGATTCCATGCCTGAAAAGTGTCTGGCAATACATCAGCATATTCTTGAACATGGAAATTTGGCTGACAAAGTCTTACAAGCTGGTCCATAGGACCAGCACAGTCTTCCCAGATCACTCTTGAAGCTGCTCATGGAAGCTTCCTGCCATTGGCATTTGGCAAGTGGGTTGTCTTCCATGTGCTCCTCAAGAACATATTGCCAATTTGGCACAATGCCACAGGCCTCTTCAATGAAAACTTGTAATTATGTACAAAACTGGCACTTCACAATGGATGAATCTGATGACCAGAGAAACCCAATGCTCTGTAAGGGGTCGGGGGAGAGTCAAGCACTAGCCATGAATCCACTAACACGTGAACTGGGCCTAGGTGGGGTTAACAGAAAGTAATATTGGGACATTGCTGTCTGTTCAATGTGAATGGGCTCTGCCTAAAGTGATGCACTTGTTGGGAGCCCAGGGTTTAGGACAAAAGAAAATCACTCAACCATAATCTGGTTCATTCCTGAATGGGAGCAAATTGTTAGGAGATAGCTCTGTTCAAAGACCCCATAAAACTTAAAGATAACCCCCCCTTCCCAGCTAAACGGATAAAGCAGGTGTGAAGAGGGACTAATAGAGATGGAAGCAGACAGAGAGCTGT
The DNA here is from genome assembly GCF_001447785.1 of Gekko japonicus. Taxonomy (NCBI): domain Eukaryota; kingdom Metazoa; phylum Chordata; class Lepidosauria; order Squamata; family Gekkonidae; genus Gekko; species Gekko japonicus. The sequence goes on from NW_015169794.1 coordinate 655,038, forward strand.
GAGGTGTAGGATCTTCCACCTTGGGGGTGTGGGGCTGGAGGTTTGCTGTCCTGTACACCGTTGCTCCACTTCTATATTTGTAAATAGAACAAATATTCTTTAAAAGCCTCAAGATTCAAGGTTTTCTTTCTTGCCCAAAGAGGACATGAGAAACACACAATTGTAATAAAACGAAACAATGGAGGCCAAGTTCCATTCAGTCCCACATGTGCGGAGCTGCATGCATGGGAGGGAATCCCCAAAGACACTGACTGGGCAGTTATTTCCACGGGGCCAGATTAAGACATGTTTATGCCCTAAATTAATCAAATTTAAGAGGCCTTGCAGCATTACTGGGGGGAAATGGGTACTATCCTAACACTCAAATTTGCTTTTAAAAACTTGTAGTTAGAGGCCACTCAACATCATGATTATATTACTGCAATGCACTTACATGGGGCTGCCCTTGAAAAGTGTCCAGAAGCTTCAATTGGTGCAGAATGCTGCAGCCAGGATGATGACTGGAGTGGGTTGTAGGCAATGCTCCCTCTATGGCATTGTACCATGCTGAGGCCCCTCCCCTCCCCAAACTCCAACCTCTCCTGGATCCACCCCTAAAGTCTCCAGGTATTTCCCAACCCAGACCTGGCAACCCTATTGTAGGGACTGATCACTCCCATCTTGGCCCATCCACACTGGCTCCCAATCTGTTTCTGGACACAATTCAAGGTGCTAATATTGAGCACTTAACACACACGTACAGTTTAGTTGGCTTGCACTTAGCTGGACTATGATGCAGCACACTGCAACATGCCCAGTTTTTACTAATAACCATGTGGCATATCTATTTATATAGTGGTCCACTCTTATTCCGCACACAATGTGCTCATGCTACTAGTGGGGATAGACTGTTGGGCCTGTGAACCATTGGATAACTGTCCGTGAGTCACAAGGGGGCCTCCTATTATCACGGATGGCCGTATACCCAGAAAAGCAGCTGCACACCTGGCTGAGGGCCAGCAGGGGAGAGGGACAGCTCAGCAGAATGCCTGTGGCAATCCCATCTGTGCATGCAGAGCCAAGTTCCTGGAAGTTCAGCTTTTTCTCAGCCCCTGTTTAAGCAGGGAATTGCTAAGGTTGTGTCACAAGTAAATGTTAAAAGCTCTTGAATATCATAATTTCTCTATTAATGAGATGCAGCTCTAGATAGTAAAAAGGGGGCCTTTCATGAGCAGCCTTTGAATCAAAGCCACAAGAACAAGCGCTGCGGTTTCTGAAGCTATTTGATTTGAAGAAATACAGATCATCCCCGCTGATAAAGCAACTGAATCACAAAATATAGTTATGTAATCAACATAAAATATTCTTTGCCTACCAAATGCAAATGATGGAGCTTTTTTTTTTCCAGACAAAGCTGCTTGCCACAATACACTTAAATGTTGTCAAGCTATCACCATTTCCTGTAAATCGGTTTAAGGGCAAAGTTGGTTTCTGAGAATGAAAAAAATCTGTACAGTCTGCACTATTCGCAGCCTGCTTTTGCGGTCAAATATTAGTAAATGTATATGAAGGGAGTCAGTTTGTGGCAGTTTGTGGCAGGGCTATTTTGGGGCAGGAACGCACAAGAATGGAATTCCGGCTGGCTCCCAAGTTGGCCACGCCCAGCAGGAACTCATTAGCATAATAGGGCACACCCAACAGCAGGAACTCATTAGGATTGGCTACATTAGGGGTGTGTGGCCTAACATGCAAAGGAGTTCCTGCTACAAAAAAAGGTTTTGACAACAAACAAGGTAAACAGAATAAAAAGCAAAAGGTGGGTGTGGCTGGATAACCACACTTCTGGTAACATGTGAGTGTGGCCTAATGTGCTAATGAGCTGTGCTGTCAGGGGTGTGGCCCAATATGCTAATGAGTTCCTGCTGTCAGGGGTGTGGCCCATTATGCTAATGAGTTCCTGCTGGGCTTTTTCTACAAAAAGAGCCCTGGTTTGTGGTATTCAGTGGCAAAGTCCACAGACACTGCTCCCAGGCCCCAGACCACAGCTGTCATGCAGCAGGCTCCAACCTGGATGAAACACCTTTCCTTGGGCCTCAGAGTGGTCTTCCTCAGCCTCTCCACTCAAGCATTTTAAAGGAACTCCACAGGCCTGGGACGTGCCCAGCAGCCTCTCTCTACCCAGAATCTCTAGGGGGTTTAGACCAAGGCCATGAAAAACAAATAACATCCTCAGAGCAACCTCTCCCTTTCCTTACCCTGAGAGTGGAACCGCTAGACTGCTGTTAAAAAGCCAGCTGTCATTGGTAAGTAGGGTTACCAGATGGTTTCAACAAAAATACTGGACATGACTGATAAAAACTTGTCTCCCCAAATGCGTGTGCACGCACGCACACACACAGTATGGGATCAGGGTTGCCAACTCTGGGTTGTGAAATTCCTGGAGACTTTGGGGATAGAACCTCAGAATAGTGAGGTTTGAGAAGGGAGGGACCTCAATGGGGTATAATGCCATAGAGTCTACACTACAAAGCAACCATTTTCTCCAGGGAAACTGATCTCTGTAGTCCAGAGATCAGTTTTAACTCCATGAGATCTCCAGGCCCCACCTAGATGCTGGCAACCCTAATTGGAAGATTATTAATGACAATCCATATCACAACTTATATTTTACCTTACATTGTCTGATTTTGTCAAGTAAGCCTATTTAGTAAGTAGCTGTGCTGAATGCTGCAGGAAGTCAACATATTTGCTCTTTCTTCTTTTGTCTACCAATCTATCTGTCATGGGTCAGCCAGGGCTCAGCAAGGACTTCTCAGGAGAAAAGGACTCCTCAGGAGAAGAGGACCCTTGTGTGGCCAGCTCTGAGTCAGCAGAAGCCAGCAAACAGGAAGATGAACTACAGGCTTGTCCGGATTCACAGCAAACAGGTGGTGCAGAGCCACCAACAGCCTCCAGCCCTGATTCAACAGGTGAAACTAAGCTAATCACTCCCATACCTCCAGAATCACCCACGCCCTTAGAGTGCCACAGACAAAGGCTATGAGCAGAACTACAGGAGAGATGACAAAGTGCTCGCCTCCTGGCCTGACACCAGCTGCTTGAGTACTTGCAGGATTACTCCCAAGCAGCTGGCTGCAAGCATGACCCTTAGGCATATGCCTATAAAAACCAGTCAAGGGAGGTTGTTAGGCATGGAAGCAACAAGTCACCAACCTGTGATTCTGTGACCACAGTTTTGGATTCTGCTCCTGTGACCCATGGACCAGCTCTTGACTCTGACCTTCTGAAGCTACTCTGACTGTTTTGTAAATGACTTTGGACTGCTAGAACTTGTTCTTAGACAATTCCTTCAATTCCATTTTGACTTCCTGGTAACCAACATCTGCATCCGACTCTGACTTTGATTCTGGAACTAGGCTCCTCAGCCTGCCTGTGTCTCTGACACTATCTTTTTTCTTTTCACAGCTGAAGCGCTCACGCTGGGCCTATAACCCTGTTGGCAAAGTGTAGATATGCAGTAAAGTGGAGCATAAACTGTTTAAAGAATAAAGTTGGTTTATTAAAAAGAGAACAAACTTTGTAAGAAAGAGGAGAGAGAAAGAGAAGTCCAACCATCTAACTGGCTAAGAGAGAGTCAGTAGCAAACAGTACTCAGACAGGAATGGGAAAACCCAATCAGGAGACAGGAAGGAGACTATATGAAAACAATAAGAAGTTCCTAATTCCACTATGCTAACTAGTTGTCCCCTCTGCTGCCTCTTGCAGGATGTTCTTGTCATTTTCTTTATCTATGCATGATAGACCTTGCATATTCCAACATTTCTGAGACTGACTAGCTGCCTCATTTTAGCATAGTTCCCTCTTTTGAAATCAAAAGTGATTGTTTTGGACTTTGGGGCAAACCTCTGTTGACATGTATGCTGAGCTTAGAGGTCCCTGTTCTCAATGCGTGCAACAACATTTATGTCTCACATCAAGTCTCAAGCCCTACTCAGAATGAAGTCCAGAGTTGCTACACCTCTAACTGGCTTTGTGACCAACTGGTCTAATGCACAATCATTTATGTCTAGAAAGCTTGACTTGAGCACATATTTGTCCATTTAATGTGAGGGGTAGTTGAAGTCACCAATTACAAAAACATTACCTATTACTCCCCTTTAGTCAACCCCTCATTTCCCTTTCCATATTGAGGTCTGCCTCCTGGTTTTAGTTAGGGGGATGATAGTATATCCCCACTTTTACATAACCCTTAGGACTTGATATTGACACCTATAGTGATTCCACTGGGGAGTTTCTTCCCCTAATGTTTTCTAGCTTACTTGACTCTATGCTGTCTTTGATACACAGAGCAGCATCACCCCCAACACATCCCTCCCTGTCCTGTCTATAGAGTTTGTATCCAGGGATAACAGTGTTCCATTGATTTGGCCCATTCCACCATGTTTCTGAAATGCCCACTCTATCTACACTGTACATCTATGCACATCACACACACCAAAAGCAAGTATAACAGCTTTATGTGCCTTTCATTGATATGAAGTTTATAGTTTTCCCTTTGCACAAAAGCATAATCTAAAGGCATTTAAATAGGGCCCCAGTGGAAGGAATTAAATGAGATTTCATTATGTATAGGGAAGAAATATTGCCTAGTGGGGGTCTTTTCACTGAATCATTTCAGTTTTCTTGGCAATTCCTTCAATTTGCATTCTGATCATTCAGCATTTACCTAAGATGATTAAGTTGCTTAGCTTACTTGAGTGAGGAGGAGAACTGGGCAAGATCAAGCAGATAACCTGATAGGATCCAACACAACACATGTACATTGGACTTGATCCAAAGAACTATAAGCAGATCTCCATTCATGGAATTCACTTTTGCATTTTCCCCACCTCTTTCATACTGCAGCCCTTTGAGCTCCCAAAAAAGCACACGGGATTAGGCAATGCTTGAAAGCAGCATGGGAGAGAAGCATGGGGGACTATGGGAAGAAGAAGAATTGCCTTCTGGTATGAGCATACTTTTGGTAGTGCAATGCAGGCTTGTATCCAAACCTAATTTTTATTCTGTTTAAGTATTTAAGTTTGTTACAGTATTATAGCATTGTTCATGCTTAGTATCCTTTACAATACTTGGAATATTTATTTAATTTCAAAGACAAAAATAACTAAGTAAATGCAGAGAGGGTAAATTGGATACAAACAGCTTTGAGTTTAACTTGAATGTTTCAATAGGACTTAAACATGCTTAAAGCCACATTGGAATCAACAAGGCCATAGTGGTTGGTTATTTTCTCTAGATTGCAGTATGAGTAAAAATTTCCTAAACATTATTTGGAATATGCCCAATGTGCTTGCACCTTGCATGTAAGTAAAATGCTCCTATAAGTCTGAAGCTCACAAGATCAAAACTGACATTAAAATTAACCAAAATTGTGAAAATAGTCCTTCTATGGTTTTTATTTTGCTGAAGTTCAGCAAAAGTATGTTACAAAACCAATTAAGTCTCCTGATCCAGCATCTGGTTGTACATGGTGCTGCGTGCACAGCTGTTGCATGTACACAAAACAAGGTGTGCAGGTACCTGTGCACAGAACACAAGGGCCAATATGCTAGCCCTCAGTATGAAGAACAGAGGGTGGAAGAAGCCACTGTGCCCAAGAAACTGAAGGAACTTATGTGAATCAGAGGCATTTCACTAGTCACCTCTGCTATCCACCGTGAATGGGTGTCTGCCTCTAGATCCAGGTGCAAATGCATATCTATATCAAATTGCCGTGAGACCTCTGGATCAAGTCCAGGTGTGTTTTTTTGTCTCTGTGTGTTTTTGCTTGCATTCACAAGAGAATAAACAACAGACAGTGAGCACTGCTATATGAATTACAGATTTTTTAATCATGTTTCAGGATATTTAACTTACACATAATTCACTACCCTCAACATTTACAATTTCTTTTCCTGTTTGAGATATTTTTATTATTACAGTTAGCAACCATTTCCTATTCTGAATTTTCCATGTTTGATCTTTTCATTTGGGGTCATTTAGCGTGCTGGTTGCACTCTGTGTCCATCCGGTATGCCAAACGTCAAATGATCTCATTCACATCTTCCCCAACCACTACAGTCTGTTTGGAGATTCTGTGTGTATCATATGCCACATATAATAAATACATAGTGAAGCATAATGGAGCCAGGGCAGTTTCTTAAGGTGTTTGGAAATTTCACAGATTGTATAACTTTATGGTCAGTTGTTTTTGTGATTGTGTGCACATGGGCCTAGAGGTTTAACTATGAGCAGGGGTTGTCTCGTTTGCAAGTGGTTACATTGTATACTTTTAGGAGCAGGTTTTTTAAAAAAGCAAGCCGAAGAATGCTTCTTCAATTGACAATGGGTCTTTATACTTAGCTATCTAACCACATGATACTTGACGACATGTAATTTAGAAATAAATTCTTTAGAGTTCAAGTAAGCATAAAAAGCACAAACACAATCCAGTTTCTGCATCAGGGCCTGATGCTTGATGTCAAAGAACACTGCCTAAGGAACACATCTGCTTAGGAGGATTTTGCTGTTTTCTTAAGCGTCTTCCCATTTTGTTATGGGGGACTGTTCTGTGTTAATTTGAATAAAAATGCATCAAAAGTATGGGGAGCTGGCAGTAGGCATGTTGTGAACTTTGACATGAAAGCAATTGTCAAGTGAACTCAGCTTGATTAAATGAGAAGAGAGCTTCTAACTGAATTGCCTTAGTGGTTGCTCTCAAAGTTCACCTTAAGCAATGTTCCACCTATGCAGTAATTTTTTCTACAGAGCCAGGTTGTACTAGCTTGTGGTTTTTGATCAGGTTGAGAACTAAAATTTCAATATTAACAATTGGGGTGTGTATCCTTAGGCGTCATGGTCAGGTCACTGAAGTGACATACTTGCATTGGCCCCTCCTTCTCACCTGGATGCATCCTTTAAATGACCTTTAAATAAAAGTGACTGCACTGCTTGGGAACTGTGACCATAATGTTATTGAGTTTAACATTTGTATAAATAGGGAGTTGCCCAAAAAGACTGACATGACCACTTTTAACATTAAAAGGGGTAATTTCTCTGATATGAGGGGACACGTGAGGAAGAAACTGAAAGGAAAAGTATAAAGGGTCAGAATCAATGGGGAAGCTTGGAGTCCATTTAAAACTACAATCCTAGAAGCTCAGAAAAAAAATATAACTCAGGTTAGGAAAGGCACAAATAGGTATAGAAAAAAGCCTGCATGGTTAACAAACAAACAAAGTAATGGAAGCTGTAAAAGGTAAGAAGGATTCCTTTAAGTGGTGGAAAGCTAGTCTCAGGAAGGTTGATAAAAGGGAACACAGGCTGTGGCAAATAAAATGCAAGTGTGTGATCAGGCAGGCAAAAAGGGAATATGAGGAGCATATAGCAAAAAAAACATAAAGACCAACAATAAAACTTTCTTCAAATACATTTAGAAGCAAGA
>NW_015169794.1:663981-665391 GCF_001447785.1 Gekko japonicus
AAATGATGCTCTGTATTCTTGGCGCTTGGGGGGGGGGGCAACAGTGGGAGGGCTTCTAGTGTCCTGGCCCCACTGCTGGACCTCCTGATGGCACCTGGTATTTTTGGCCACTGTGTGACAGAGTGTTGGACTAGATGGGCCATTGGCCTGATCCAACATTGGCTTCTCTTATGTTCTTATGTTCTTATGACCAATATGAGCTAGATTGCATTGCCTGCTTTTTGCCCTTGGATGGTCAACACTGAACCTATTTGAGAAGGGATGGAAAGCAATGACTGCAAGTTTAGCTGCGTTCATGTGGAGACACTGAAGGCACACAGAGACACTAAGTCTCAATTCAAAAATCTTGAACGGTACAGCAAGGATACCTTTGACTTTCCATATTTATGGAAATGCTGCGGGTGCTACTCTCCCATCTTGGATTTAAAACTGAGCTCTTAGATCTGAACGTTGATCATAAGTACACTGGAAAAGAAGAATGCAGGTAAGAACATAAGTAGTGTCATGCTGGATCAGACCAGTGGTCCATCTGGTCCAGCACCCTGTTTCACACAGTAGCCCTAGACAGCCAAGAAATAGGGCATAGAGACCAAGGGCCATCCCTGATGTTATCACATTACACTAGTATCCACAGGTTTACTCCCTCTGTGGAGGTTCCTTTAGTCAATAGAGCCAGCACTCAGTGATGAATCTGTCAAAACCCCTTTTAAAGACATCCATGCTTGTGGCCATCACTACATCCTTTGGCAGCGCATTCCACAGCTTAATTACTCACCAAATAAATAAGTACATCCTTTTGACCATCTGGCCTGAAAATATTGGATGCCCAGGGCTATTATGGCAAAGGGAGAAAAAGTTCTCTCGATCCACTTTCTCAACACCATGCATTATTTTTTAAACCTCTAGTAGCATGTCCCTCTATTAGTAATCTTTTTCTAAATCGAAAAGTCTCAACAGTCTGTTCCCAACCTGTTAATCATTACCTCATATGCACTTTTTCCAGATCCACAATATCTGTTTTGTGATACAGTTACTAGAACTGTACAAAGTATTCCAAATAAGGCTGTGCCAGAGACCTCTACAAGGGCATTAACAATTAACAAAAGTCACCAAGCCATTTTATTTTCAGTCCCTTCTATAATTTTCAGTCCCTTTTACTGAATCAGACCAATGGTCCATCAAGGTCAGTATTGTCTACTCTAGACTGGCAGTGGCCCTCCAGAGTCTCAGTTAGAGGTCTTTCACATCACCTACTACTACCCGATTCTTTTAACTGGAGATGCTGGGGATTGAACCTGGGACCTTCTGAAGTCACGTAATAATACTGCAATTAATTTCTTAGCACACATTGGGTTGTAACCTACCACTCTGTTCAACCAAGTCTGAAACCTTCTTTTGACCTAAGGAGTC
>NW_015169794.1:665402-687622 GCF_001447785.1 Gekko japonicus
TCCCTAATGGAAAAGTCTTTTCATCAGCAGAAGAATCCTTGGGCTGAAGGAAGGCTTCAGACTCAGCTGAGCAGAGTGATGGGATGCAAGCCATCATTTTTGATCCCTTATGATAGATAGTAGCAGGAATTTTTACTTTTGTTGTGGCTAATGGTTGTCATATTAAGTAGATGTGTTTAAGCTCTTCATCACTGGGGCAAAGCGAGTTCCAAGAAATTAGTGAAATGTTAGCATAAAATGGCTTTGCAAAGACTAAAGTTGTATGAATCAAGCCATCTGATTCATTCGGCAGTACTGTTACCAATGACTGGCCTTTTGCAATAAGTAGAACATCTGGACAAGCCTACAGTCTTCAGTGGCTGTTAAGGGGAATTTTTTTTTTTTAAGTAATAAAAGCTGGAACCCGTAAGGCTGACTTTTTGTAATCTGGTTTAGTTCCGCATTTAAATCCCCAGCCCTATACATCACAAGACTCTTTAGTTTTCTAGACCTTAGAAACAGAAAGCCTGCTTTTATGTTCTCAAGACTTTACCCGTGGTTATAACAGAGAGGTGGGTTCTGTCTGGTTTTTATTATAGAGTAACTATAATAGCTTGACAAACACAACTTTATAGTCTGACAAAAGCAAAGAATCTCTTCCAACAGGCACTCCATCAAACATGGGGAATCAATTGTCTGTTGTTTCAGTCTATAGCTACTGTACAGGCGTCAGTCATCCACAACCAGAAAACTATAGGGCCGGTAAGATCAAATGGAAAACACTGAACAGAAAATTAACTATCTCCACAATACTGGGTTGTATCCAACCAGCTTTTTTGCTGATGAAAAAGAAATGAGATGCCATCTTTGACCACCTCAAAAAACTATGCTGAGAATCATGAGATCTGCATGCGCAACAATCATGTGGGATGGGGGTGTGTGGTATGGAGGGGAATTAGGTGAGACTGAGGGGAAAAGCTGGCTGAATCCAACCCACTGGGAGTTTCTTTTTCCCCTTTCAACTTTTTTGCTTAATCGCGTGGTATAAACAAATATGTTGTCCCTGTTTAACTCTCATTTTGTTACAGGCAATTCCTGTGCATTGTTGGCAGAATTCATGGTGGGTGCATGGGCCTGAACCCATGCAAAGCAGTTCTTAATCTTGGAAGATGTTGATGTCACCACCATGGAATTCAAAGCAACTTTAGATTTTGAGCTTAAATGTTTGACCAATCATCAATTGGTTTCATTCACAATTTATCTACCTTATTGTGTTGTCTTCTATGGCAATCTCACCCTCTTCCCTCACTCTCACACAGGATTTTCCCTTCTCTCTTCTTCTTCCTTGTTGAGCAGCCCCTGTATCTACTTTCTTCTTATTTGTTTGTTGCATATATATATATATATATATATATATTCCAGCCCAAGAAACTGAGGGAAGAGACCCAATCACCTTCTTATATTCAGCTTCTGAAATGGCACAAGAGAGGTTTTTGAAAATTCAAAATAAACAAAGTGTTTTATTTTACTTAGACGAGAAAAGGTCAGGTAGAATCAAGGGTAGGATGGATGAGGTGAACTTTGTAATCACACTAACTTTGCATAATTTGTTGCCAACAAGTGTTTCTGCTATTCAAAAAGATCTTTTAAAACCTTGAGAAGAGAGGCTTTCTTTTCAGCTTCTGCTTAAACACTCAAGCATAGGTTTCTGAGTTTCACTGACTCTTAAAGTCTAGAAGGCAGGAACATACAACCAAGTTTCCAAAATCATTCTATATACACAGACCAGAGATCACTCCTCTTTTATGAGCTATCTTCTTTTTCACCGGGCAGGGATTACTTCTCTTAACTAGAAGTAATTTCCCTTTTCAGCTTGAATGGGTATCCTCTCTGATCCTCTCACTCCTTTTGCCTCCTTCCCAAGCCACAGTCAGTGCTTTACTGTCCCTTCTTCAACTGTCAGATCCTAACTGTCATTTCTTAACTGACTCTCTACACAGAATTCCATCTGAACAGTCTGTCACTCATAGGTTCTCAGACTCTATTAGGCATTAACCCTTGACAATCTGTCACATCGTCATCGAAGAGATAGAATCAGTGGACAAGGCAAAATGAGAGTGGCATGACAAGGTTAGCAGAAATGCAGACAATCTGGGCAGACAATCTGGGACACTTTGGATTACAGTCTTGGGATCTTCCAAAGGTTGGTGGCAAATACAAAATAAGTGGCTAAAATGTAGGAAAGCAGAGGACCCATGAGGGCTTGCAGGAGGAAATAATTTCATTCCCCTGTTTCCTGTCTCCCTCTTGCTTTTTCCTGTTTACCTCCCCCTAGCAGTGGTGTAGCCAGCCCATTTCCTTTTGTCTTTGCCACCTACCTACCCATCTTTTTCTGTTTCCGTCTCTCATCTTCAACCTCAATCTCATCTTCAACCTCAGCAGTCTTGTTTGGGGTGGCCTAGCGATCCGTGAATGATTCCTGAAGTCTTATGACATCTCAGTGGCATTCTTTTCTTAAAGAATGATACATTGCTTCTATGATTTTAGGGTTTGTTAACCCAAAATGTATTTTTTTAACATTTCATATTTTCCTGCAAATCTGAGATTCCCCCACTGCATGCAGAAAAATACCCCCTTTCTATCCATAGTCCCATTGTCCAGATTTTTTTTACTCCACAATCCAAAATCCTTGTTCAGAAGTAGATATAATTGTTTACTGGTATCTTACCAATAATACTAATTGCAGACAATCATCAGTTCAGCCAAAGTCAAGCAGAGTGAACTTTCACTTGGCTTTTAGAATTCTGTTGATTTCAATGCACTTAGAAGAGTGTAATTCTGTTTAGGATTGCACTGTTGGACTTCAAATAAGCTTTTGACAAAGTCCCTCATCAATAGTAAATTTAGCAGTCATAGGATAAGATGGTGAGTTCTGTTCTCTTATGAATCAATAACTAGTTTTTTAAAAAATGGTAAATGAAGGGATTTTCACTATGGAGAGGTGTCCTCCAAGGAATTATGTCAAAGACACGGCTGTTGAACTTATTAGCAAATTACCTGGAGTCAACGGTTAGCAGTCAGGAAGCCATATTTGTAGATGGCAACAAAATATTTAGTATGTTGATAATTCAAGCAAATAATGAAAACTTGCTAAAGGAATTCTCTACGCTGGTTAAATAGATGACAAAATACCACATAAAATTCAATAACAGTTACTGTAGCAAAAAAATAATAATCTCAGTTTAACATATCCACTGATGAAATCTGAACTGCCTATAATTAATAATGCTCATGGTGGACATCTCAATAAAAACATCAACAATAAATATGTGATGCTGTGAACAATGGCAAATTCCACATTAGGGATTATTAGGGAAGAGAATTTTAAGACAGTATTAAGATAATTTTGTTAGGACCTTTAGAAGCTGCATTTGGAATATTGTACATAGTTCTAATCAGCATATGGCAAAAAAGAAGAATATATTTAAAAGATGCAGCAATGGGAAATAAAAATAATCTAGGCCACATGATGGCCTGTACTGAGGGTTACCAGCTCCAGGTTGGAAAATAGCTTGGAGATTTGGGGGCTGGAACCTGAGGAGGGTGTGGTTTGGGGAGGGGTAGGACTTCAATGGAGAATAGTGACATAGTCCACCTTCCAAAGTGGCCATTTCTCCAAATGGCCATTTCATTCTCCTGGAGATCAGTTGTCATCTCAGGAGAGCTCCAGCCACCATCTGGAGGTTGGCAGCCCTACCTGGACTACCAAGCTATCTGCTACCCAGTTTCTGTCCCTTCATCGACCCTCCCTCTTCAAGAACTCTATCAGACAAAAGAGACAGGCCCCAATGAGTCTGGAACAGCAAACTTGGACAACTGCCGATTCACTGAAGGTAGACAACACAACACTAATTTTTAAAAATGGATCAGGGCAGAAAGTTACAGACCCATTAGCCTAACATCTGTTTCAGGTAAATTGGTAAAAAGCATTATCAAAGCCAGAATTATTAAACATATACGATACTCAGCCTTACCAAGAAGGAATCAGCAAGGCTTTTGCAAAGGAAAGTCCTGCCTCACCAATCTTTTAGACCATTAATTATTAACTATGGAAAATCACTCTGTACTTTGGTAGTACTGGAGGAGGATAAGATATAATCCTCCTTTATAAAAATGTCTCAAAAATACAGTGCTGTTTACGCATATTGAATTCACTCCGTCTAGAGATACTCTCACCAACATTTGATTTCTTACTACAATATATTGGTAGTTCATCTGTTCGGCTGTTGCCATCGCCGTTCCTTGCTACATTTAGAAAGGCATATAAGTCAGTCCCCTTCCAGAGAGCATTTTGTGGAGAATGAATATTTCCAGGAGATTTGGCTGTGATTTTACTGATCCTGTACATTTTAACTCTTGTGTGTTTTTAAGTCTGAAATTGGTACACTGTGCATTTTAATCTGGATTTTGTTAATTGTTTTATTATTTATTATCTTTGCAGCTTGGTTTCTACCCTGCTTGCCACCTTGAATCCAAGGAGATGAAGCAGCAAATAAATGTTTTAAGTTAACTGATTAATTAATCAAAAGTTAAAGGGATATTTAAAATCAGGAGATATTAGTTGAAAAGCAAAGTGTGTCATATACTGTCAAGGCCATCATTTTAAACATTCTTCTTCCTTCAGATTTATAGCCACTGTGGACAGAAAGTAATTTTGATCAAAAGAGGCAGCAGCAGCTGTAAGGGAGAGCTGTTCACTTTTGATTGTCTCATCTGGCCTGGAAGGGGAGGGAGAGCATAAGTATAAAACTCCAGATGCACTGGAGGATTTGATTTCATTTAATCTGGAGAGGAAAGGAATTTGTCACCTAAGGAAGATGAAATCCTCTTCAATCTTCTTGCCGCCATCCATGCATGATAGTTGTTGGCGGAATCCATGGAAGAAGCTGACGTTATGATGAACTATTTAGTAACTTTCTCCAGCTTCATTGTCCTCAGAGATCTGGCATTTTGCTAGGCCCAAGTGACTACTTCCGTTTCAAATCTATTTTTGGTTTTGGTATTTGCTGGAATGCTTTTGTGTGGGGAATGTGTGCTTCTGGGATTTATAGAGGCCTTGAAATTTTGTGTATTAAAATTTACCATTTTTTATTCAGCTAAGTTAGCTTTAAGATTTATTAAGTCTTAATTTCAAAAACCTTCCACATGCTAAAATGTTTCTCAGCTGTGGATATCAATAGACATTTGCTGAAGAAAAAAAATAGGGAGTGTCAAATTATTTTTAATGATCATACATTCATGTTAAGAGTCTACAAATGCTAACTGTACCCGTATTTGACAACAGTCATAAACAAAACCAATTCTCATTAGCCATAAAATCAACTGGGACATGACAAATTATTATCATGTTTATTCATATACTGTTCCATTTAACATCAACAGTATAATGATGAGAATTAATTATTATTTCTCACTTCCATGACTTTTAGTTTAGGCTCGGGATTTTGGAATAAGGGATTGTTATATGCAGAATACCCATGCGCCAAACAGATGCAATTCTAAATCTTAAAAAGGTAAAGGAAAAACAAGAAATCACAGCTACAAATATATTTGTTCAGTTGCAATGTAATCATAACTAGTTTGCACTTTTCTATTTAGTGTCAGAAGAGAACCTTATTTTTGCTCCTGTCTTATCCTATCAGCGCAGGTGGTTTAAAAAGCATTACTACAGACCTCCAGAGACAATTTCACTTTAGGAAGCTACAGGGAGTAAGGTAATCCATGGAGGTGGAAGGGCAAAAATCCATTTATGGGCCTTGTCTCCTTTCTGGAAGAAGCTGCCCTTTGGGAGTAAAGCATATGGCAAGACAAAGTATCTGCTTCCTTTCAAGTCATCATCTCAGCATTTTAAGAGCTTTATTCTACTCAATGGTTGTGATTTTTGGTTAGCTGCTGTATTTAGATTTGTTAATTTTAAGTTGTACGTGCTGAGGGCAAATCTTATTTTCCTGAGTATTCCTTAGAGATGGAGAGTGTTCATCTCTTACACTCGTATCGTTTAGCTTCAGAACCTCACAGTACATAGAGCATCCTTTAGAGAATACGAAGTGTGTGGGCTGAAGCCAGCCCAGATCCTATTTCCTGTACCTTGAAAGTTCTTCTCCTCAGTTCCAGACAACTGGGGAATTGTTGAGATCAGTCACTTGTGAGATAAAGGCAATTGGTAGTTGCTCAGAGATATATTAGGGTCATTAGTATTATTACTGGAACTCTGATACAGTTTCTGGCAGCGATTTAGAGTTATTCCTGGTTCACATGAAGCTTGATGCAAAGGTGCACAACAGAGGGCAGACAAGAATGGAAAAATGGGTGCATACTTTACTGTCTTGCTGACCCTTCCCCATGGCAGCTCCAATCATGTTGTTTGACAGCTGGAACACAGGTCTGAGGCAGAATGGTTTTATCAGCAAGTGGTCTCTCCTTTAGTCGGTACATTACTTTTTGCATCCTGCCTCAGTTCCAACCAATCAAGATGGCTTTCTGAAGGACCTAGAGATTTCCATGATTCACATAAAAATTAATGATCTGCCCATGGCAAAATGCTTCCATGTCTATTGCTTGGTACATTCTGCTTGAGGAAAGAGGAGAAGAAAGCTGCCTTGGTGAGACTGAGCAAAAGAAAACAGAGGCACACATGAAGATGAGCCAGACCATTACTTTGTCAGATTGACGATAGTTCTCTGAGTCTCAGGCAATAGGTCTTTTTACTATCTGATCCCTTTAGCTGAAAATGTTGTGGCGAGAGATTCCGTCCTGCATCCAATTAGTGAACCTGAACTTAACACTTGTAATGGCTCTACCTTTGCAACAAAAAAAAATTAGCAACCGCCGCCCCAGAGGCCTGTTCCCCACTGCCGGCGGATCGGGCCCTGGGGGGAACCCCACCCCCAAAGTACGTGACGTGCACGTCCCCCGGAAGTGACGCGACCACACCGGGCACACTGGGGGCGGGGCCACGGTCATCCAAGGGAAACAGCCGGAAGTCCCCCGCTCCAGCTAAAAGTAAGACTTGGCAACCCTATGTCACACAGTGGCCAGAAATACCAGGTGCCATTAGGAGGTACACCAGTGGGGCCAGGACATTAGAAGCCCTCCCACTGTTGACCCCCCCAAGCACCAAGAAGACAGAGCATCACTTGCCCCAGAGCCCCTATCCATACCTTGTGGCTAATAGCCACTGATGGACCTCTGCTCCATATGCTTATCTAATTCCCTTTTGAAGCCGGCCATGCTTGTAGCCACCACCACCTCCTGTAGCAGTGAATTCCATGTGTTAATCACTCTTTGGGTGAAGAAGTACTTCCTTTTATCTGTTGTATCTGTATTGTGAGAAAGGGAGAAAAGTACCTCTTTCTTTACCTGCTCTTTCCCATGCATAATCTTATAAACCTCGATCATGTCACCCCTCAGTCGTCTTTTCTCCAAGCTAAAGAGCCCTAAGCGCTTTAACCTTTCCTCATACAGAAAGTGTTCCAACCCTTTTATCATTCGAGTTGCCCTTTTCTGCACTTTTTCCAAAGTTATAATATCCTTTTTAAGGTGTGGTGACCAGAACTGCACACAGTATTCCAAATGAGGTTGCACCATTGATTTATATAGGGGCATTATGATACTGGCTGATCTGTTTTCAATACCCTTCCTAATAATCCCCAGCATAGCATTGGCCTTCTTTATTGCAGTCACACACTGTCTCGACATTTTCAGTGAGTTATCTACTACAACTCTTTCTCTTGATCAGTCTCTGCCAGTTCAGACCCCATCAACGTGTATTTATATTTAGGATTTTTGGCTCCAATGTGCATCACCTTGCACTTGGCCACATTGAACCCCATTTGCCATGTTGACGCCCACTCGCCCATCCTTGACAGATCCCCTTGGAGTGCCTCACAATCCTCACTGGTTTTCACCACCCTGAACAACTTTGTATCATCCGCAAATTTAGCCACTTCACTGCTTACTCCCAACTCCAAATCATTAATGAACAAGATAAAAAGCAGTGGACCAAGTACTGATCCCTGCGGTACCCCACTGCTTACCACCCTCCACTGAGAAAATTGCCCACCTACACTCACTCTCTGTTTTCTATGAACTAGCCAGTTTTTGATCCATAAAAGGACTTGTCCTTCTATCCCATGATTTTTGAGCTTACTTAGGAGCCTTTGATGAGGAACTTTATCAAAAGCTTTCTGGAAGTCAAGGTAAACAATATCTATTGGATCCCCCTTGTCCACATGTTTGTTCACCCCCTCAAAGAACACTAACAAGTTAGTGAGACAAGATCTTTCTTTACAGAACCCATGTTGAGTCTGCCTCAATAGGTTTTGTTCATCTATGTGCCTACTAATTCTTTCCTTAATAATGGTTTCCGCCAATTTACCCAGTATTAACGTCAGACTGACTGGCCTGTAATTTCCCGGATCTCCTCTGGAACCCTTTTTAAAGATGGGAGTGACATTAGCTACCTTCCAGTCCTCAGGAATGGAGGCAGATTTTAAGGAAAGATTACATATTTTTGTCAGGAGATCCACAAGTTCACATTTGAGTTCTTTCAGAACCCTCGGATGTATGCCATCTGGGCCTGGTGATTTATCAGTTTTTAAGTTGTCTATCAGTCTTAGGACCTCCTCTCTCATCACCTCAATCTGACTCAGGTCTTTCAACACCCCTCCCGTAATCAGCGGTTCTGGAGTGGGCAAGCACTTCTCATCTTCCACAGTGAAGACAGAGGCAAAAAATGCATTCAGCTTCTCAGCCATTTCCCTATCATCCTTCAGTACTCCTTTTACCCCTTGGTCATCCAAGGGCCCCACTGCCTCCCTGGCTGTTTTCCTGCTTCTAATGTATTTGAAGAAAATTTTATTGTTGGTTTTTACGTTTTTTCCCCTCACTGCTCACCTCAGGTAGAAGATGAAGCCTCAGTTACTGCCAAAGTAATAATACCCCAAACCAATGTGCCAGAAAGGATCTTCATTATTTCAGCTGCAGTTCAAGATTCTCTCCTCTTACTTCATTTTACTGCCCCAAGGTAACAAAATACCACAACCTGAATGGGATTGTGGTTCAACCTGCCAAACTATTTTCCATCTGTCACAGGAATGTGAGTGCTGTGCTTTCCAGGGAGATGTGATGGAGCTCTCTGAACTCTCCCCAGATGTGACTGAGTGGATTGAAAATCTACATATTAGTATTTAGGGGGATTGCCCAACTGGCCTGCATACCCATTGTATCAACTTGTTTGTTTGTTTGTTTGTTACTTTGATTTTTACCCCGCTTTCGCCGCCATATGTAATATAGTTACATATTTTATATTATTATATACTTCATGTGTGTAACTCTGCCATACAATAAATAAATACTGCCCCAAGAGCCTGCCTGGTAAGATGAAATGTTCTTGAAACACCCAAGGTGATTTAAGGTCACTAGAGATGAATGTCCCTAGGAAGTAGCTCTGAATTCTGAATACAAACAGAATGCATTGACCTTGCTTCCTTTTTCTGCATGTTTTAACCACCATCCCATGCTTTTTGCTACATTTTCTCCTTTTCTAGATTGCCTTAACTGAACCATTTCTCAAACCCCCTCTGATTCCACTTGGTCTCTGGTTGCCACTTTGAGGTGGAACAGAGTCTACAGCAGCAGTGAAGTCAACCAAGCAAGCACTGTCCCATCACTTCTGTAGGGTGGAAAAAGCCTTTCCTCTTGAACATTAACCATGCGGTTGTTAAAAATGAACCTTTCCCTGCACAAAACCTGCTTCTGGAATCTAGGTCAGGGAAACATCCAGAGATGTTTTCTAATGGGGGGGGGTGTTCATTTTTGGAGTAGGTAGAAATGAGAACTATTGTCACTAACTTTTTATTGTCATTTTGAACATATTAAGCAACAAAAAGAACACAACCATTTTGAATTCAAACAGTCACCACATAGGATATATGTCATAACAAATTCAGATAGTAAGTATGACAACGGAGGATCTGGACACTGACAAAGAGGAATCAAAGTCCAATCAAGTAAATGCCAAGTTCACAGACTAAGAGTGATTGTACAACATTTCCATACATAACAACAGGAATAAAAACATCCAGTAAATAATGCCATGTGTAGTTGGTAGTATAAACATTCAAACTGTAAAGTTACGATCTAGAAGAGTCAACAGATATAGGCTGCGATCACACATGCCTTTAGATCCGACATATGTGCAAATGCCGGACAGATCTAAAGGGAGCAATCAGACAGCAACATCTGGGAAGCATCCTGCAGTCATCGGCAACCCATGCTGCTCCACCACAGAAGCGGAGTTAAAAGACACCAGGGAAAGTCTGGCTCTAATGGGTTCCAGTGGGCCATGGATGGACTTTCCCCTGTCTGATCGCGCAAGGGCGCTCTCATGCCGTCGAGATGGTATGACGATTCCATCCTGGCTTGGTGCTGTTTTTCCCTCCTCTTTGCAGTATGCACATCATCACATACTCCACAGGGTACCCTCAGTGTGGAGGTGTGATTCCTCATTCATGCGCATGGGAAACAAATGGCCAAAAAAAACCCCAACTCACCCACAGTTGCATCTGATCACACAGTAACAGGATGTGCCCACAGCTACAAAGGGATGTGTGATCTCACAACTGTGTGCCAAATTCCTCTGGAGGAAATAGCCTCGCTTCCCCTCTGCTTCAACTGGTGCATGTGATTGCAGCCATAGGGTAGATTAGTAAAGGTTGATCAAAATGTTTAATTGTGTGAACTATTCTAATGTGATCAATCCATGTAGGTGCCAGAACGTTAAATGTAGAATGTAAGTTAAATATAAAGCAGTTTGAGATATGTCTTTGTGTGGTTGTAAGTCGTTAGCTAGCACAGTCTCTAGGAATGGGAAACATTTTTGAGAGAAGCGGGGTTGTCTAGGAAAAAGATCTGATTGTCTAATGTGATCTGTAATCTTTTCCATTATAAAGAGATCCCAAACTTTAGTGAACCAAAAATCAATAGTGAGAGCAAATGGAGATTTCCACCGGGAAGCTATACATGTCCTCACAGCAACAATAAGACTCAATATAAGGTCTCATCTGAGAGGCAGAATTGTGACGTCTTGCCAGAAATTGAGAAAGAGAATCTCTGGTGCAAATGGGACCTCATATCCCATGATATTTTGGGAGAGAACCTCTATGACTGGCCATTCCCACCAGCAATGTGCGTAAGATCCTATCTTTCCACATTTCTTCCAGCATAACGGTGAATGGTTAGATGAGGAGAACTCTAGTTTTTGAGGAGTTAGGTACCAGCGGGTGAGGATTTTGTATGATTAAAGTTTTGTGCTTATAACTGGAGAGTTGATTTGTGAGGATGACCAGATTCGATCCCAAATTTCATCTGTGATTGTAAAGTTAAGATCTGATTGCCATTTCTTGTGGAAATGTAGTCCTTTGGTGTTATCGAAGTGGATCAAGATGTCATAAATTTTGGAGATCAGTACTTTGCAAATATGGCTTTTATCTCTCAACGGGCTTTCAAACTATACTATGGAGGTGTGCGCAGGAAGTGAATCATCAATATGTGATATTGCATGGTTAAGCAGCAGATAAAAGAAGCACTGAATGAGTTGTCCCAGCTTTTGCTCCAATAGACTTTTCGATAAAAGACCTGTTGAAGACGTTATGTCAGTTATCCATATTAGGTTAGCACATCTCCAGAGTTTGGCCATCTCAATGTCTTGTCCTGGAGGGAACCAATTTTGAAGAAGAAAAGTTGAGTGTTTAGATAGTTTAGGCAGTAATTTATGTCTAAGACTGTCCCATATCTTGAGCAAGGGTCATGAGGAAGTTATTACAATGAATTTCTGAGGGACAGAAATGACAACTAAATGAAAAAATTAGTCTGATTGAAATCAGAGTAATTATGCATTAACATGAAATGAGATGTTTTTGATGGGAAAGTTAAATATGTGTGCACTGAAAATTTATTTTACTTCCTTTTTGCACATCCAAATATCATTTTGTGATACCACCACTGGCTGGCCAGATAGTATAAGCAGTAGTTCTGTGAATGAAAGTAATAAATGCACTTCCTTTTGCAGTTAGCATTCATCAAGTGCTACCTTTTATTTATATATGTTATTTATGGTCAGCTGTTGGGTTACACAGAGTGAGTCAATACAATCAACAGGATGGGATATTCAATAAACAATACGATAGCATTAGGAATTGAAGTCTAAATACGGGATTGAAACAAAGCATAATATTAACATGACACATTAAATGATGCAAAAAAAATAGTTGGATCCGATATTTTTCATAAACAATTTTGTTTCCCATTTGAACAATAAACAAATAATAAAGTGGTTACAAACAGCAACAACATTAGATCAATACAATATCACTTTAACAGTTACAAGAACTATATTAAAACAATGTACATTGAAACTAAACAATATGAAATATGCTAAATTTCTATTGTCAATTATTTATGTTTTTAATGAACAAAACCATTGATCTTAAAAGGATAAGGCTGTAACAATTGTGAGTTTCAAATGAGGTTTTACTAATTGGAATTTGGTCCATTCTTTCAAGTATAGGAAACCATTTAAAAATAAAGTCCTGGAAAGCAGAAAAAGGGTCTGATTGTGCTATTCTAGCTGTAATCTTGTCCATTATAAAGTGGTCCCATATCTTGGTATACCACTGGTTAATTGATGGGAGACTTGCATCTTTCCTTTTTAGTGCAACTAATGATTTAGTTGCAGATAAGAGCAGAGTTATCAAAGCTTTTCTAGATGGTGGAAGATTGACATCTTACCAATAATTTATCAGGACTGCTTCCAGTTTATCTGGAATTGAATTATGAGTAAGAGTCCATATTTGGTTTAGAACTTGTCACCAGAAAGTTTTAATTATATCATATTCCCACCAACAGTGTTTAAATGTTCCTTTTTCTCCACAATTTTTCCAACACAATGGGGAGTAGCTTTTATGTATACGATTAAGTTGTGAAGCCATTGTGTACCGTTTGGTCTCATGAGTTTATAATTCTGTTGTAGGCTATTAATGGATTTTGTTGAGAAGGCCTGTGATGACCAGATGGATTCCCAATTTTGTTTAGATAATGACAGCCCACAGTCAAGATTCCAATACTTCATATGTGAAGGTAGGTCTAATTTTTCTGGATTCATTAATGTCTTATAGATTTTAGAGATAAGACCAACTTTACTCTGGCCATAATTTACGAGGATGATTTCAAAGTCAGTATGTGGTCTTGCCAGACTTTGTTTATACCCCACCTTTTCCTTATGGCTCAAAGCAGCTTATGCTTCCAGATTTATTTATTTATTTATTTAATTCATTTGTGCCCCACCTTTCTCCACAATGGGTGTTTAAAGTGGCTTACATTGTTCTCTTCTCCTCCCTTTTATCCTCACAACAACCCTATGAGGTAGGTTAGGCTGACAAAGTGTGACTGGCCCAAGGTCACCCAGCGAGCTCCCATGGCATGACTGGGGATTCGAACCTGGGTCTCCCAGACACTACTCCAGCATTCTTAACCAGTACACTACACTAGCTCTCGAATTTAAACCATACGTAATATAACAAAATCCCTAAGAAGATGCCCTAAGAAGATGCCCATAGTTTAAACCACATTAAAAGCCCTAGAAAACAAAATGACCTACAAGCTTCTAAGGACAGCATTCCCCTCATCTTCTCAAAGAGCCAGTTCTACAAGGTGTGGGCCACTATTCAAAAGGAATGGACTCTGGTGAATGCCATACAGCCAATCTTAAGGAGGAAAACAAACAGAATGTGGGAACTGGAAGACCACGACTGGCACAAATGGCCATATGGGATAAAGACAGTCCTTCAGGTATGCACCTTGAATTGAACTTGCAGACAAATTGGCAGCCAATGTAGCTTTTTAAAGATGCAAGATACAGAGTGTAGAGTGCATTTACAGTAATCCAACTGCAAGGTTTCAAAAGTATGGATTAACATAGCCAGGTCAGCTGGGTCTAAGAAAGGAGAGAGTTGGCAAACCAGATGCAGCTGATGAAAGCAAACAGCAAGGTCCTGAGTAACCCCAGACTCTTAACCTTATATGGCAATGCCAACTCTTTTCCATCCAAAACAAGTGGATCCAGTCCCTCCAAAGCCTCTGCCTTTCTGCACAGCATTATCTCTTCCTCTTATAGGGATTATAAAGAAGTCAGAAGATGCACAGCCTTCCCTGCATGCTTACACAATCTAACACACTTACAATAATTGTTTATAACTTTGCAGAATTCAGTTCTATGAAACAGAGTGAAATGTCCCTCCCCCCAAACCTCCCAGCAGACTCACAAGGGCCATTGCAGAGTCAGGTTCTAAACCTTCAGCTTTGGACCAGCATTCTACTGATGGGGTTTTCTGATTACCAAGTGCCGCTTGCTCTTTTCTGGTGAAGCTGATTTTGGGATGCTCTGTACATTTTGATCTAAACATAAACTGCTTTGTGGATAGGATAAAATGCAACAAATGCTTCAATAAGCAAGTTACAGTCACAGTCTCTCTAATAATTCAGAATGGTCCAGTTTATAATCTACAAGAAATCTGTTTTCCTGATTTTAACTCTGTGGTTAATCTGGCCTTGGGTTTTGTTGGGTTATATATGGAGGCAGTGACCTGGACAGCCAACCTCACCAATACAGTTTCTATACAATGAACATTAGACTTACATTTGAGGTTCTCAAGTGCCACCTGCTGGAAATAAGATGTGAAGAATCACTGGCAAAATGCACAGCCTGTGAATTTTTTTTTCACATTTGTGTAATCCCTGGATAAATTAAAAACACAGACCTCTAACAGTCCATTAACGTGGGTTAGTTGGACTAACGTGTCAGTCCTAAACCTGTTTATTCAGATGAAAATTCAATTTATTTCCATGGGATTTACTTCCAAATAAACAAGGATCATTAAGTTCCATTGAACTCAGTGGGAGTCAATGCTCCCTCTAAGCTGTGGAGTCTTGTGAGCAAAAATTCTACCTTGTGAGCTACTGGCATTAAAGTTGTCAGCAAGTGATTTGGCTACTGATCAGTTAGTTTGCTCTGGAGCCATCCTTCCTGAACTAAGATAAAAATGGATAAGCCTGAGGTTAAAAAACTGTGAGCTAGTTCACACTAACTCACCTTAGAGGGAACACTGGTCGGAGTTACTTTTGAGTAAACAGGTTTGCAACTATATGCAATTCCAAAATATTGGGTCTTTTTGAAATGGTCACAATGCTGGCAAACACATACATTCATTTACTTTGGTATATTAGCTACTGTAATTATCAAGTTCAAATTAACCTGAATCACATCACCTTTAACTCTATCTCAGTATTTGGATCATATCCTGCAGCCCCTAGTAACTAAGATAAAATCATATATTAAGGATACTACACATTTTATTCAACAGGTAGAGAATATTCAGGTTCCTTGATGTAAGGGCTTTATATACAAACATACCACATGGTGAAATAAGATTAGTCATTGCAGAGCTACTAGAGCAACAACAAAATATCCGTGTTCCAACTTATTTTTTGCTTGAAATTTTGGATTTGATATTGGAAAAAAATTATTTTCGATTTGAAAAAGATTTCTACCTGGAAAAATGTGGCATAGCAATGGGCAATCCTGCTGCACCATCACTTGCTAATCTTTTTATGCAATACTTTGAGGAAATTTATATTCTAACATCTACAAACCCTTTCTTTTCTAACATCAAAAAGTTTTTTAGGTTCATTAATGACATCTTTTTGTTAGTGCAGGGGAATAATATGCTTAAACCAGTTCCATCAGTGGCTCAATACATTACATGACAGCATAAAGTTTGATATTCATTACAGCCAGCAGTCTATTAATTTTTTAGACACTATAGTATATGTGAATCAGGGCAGGCTATTGGTTAAGCCATATCATAAAACAACTGATAGAAATTCCTTGTTGTATTTTACATCCTTCCATCCGCATAAACTACGCCATAATCTACCATACGGACAGTTTATACGGGCCAAAAGAAATTCATCCATGCCACAAGATTTTGCTGCTGAAGCAGATCTATTAGAGAAACAATTTAAGCAGAGAGGTTACCCATTTAGGACAATAAGACAGGCTAGAGTCCGGGCAGAACATGTTGCCAGGGAGGGACTTCTAAAATACAGAAATAAAAAAGCTACAGGAAGAATTGCTTGTGGCTTCCGATTTTCCAGTATTTCTAATCAAATTAGAAGAACAGTCTATAGACATTGGCATATAGTTTCACATATTCCAGGCTGTCAGTTGCCACCATATATAGGTCTACGCAGAGGAAAAAATTTGAGAAACACTTTAGTTAACTCTGATTCCTTTAAGGACAGCACACCTGCAACTAATCCAAAAGGGTTCCTGAAGTGTAGACATTGCAAGGCTTGTTAGCACATGATAGAAGGCAGCAGCTACACTGATAAAGATACAGGGAGTCTATACAATTTTAATTTTACAGCAACCTGTTCAACAAAGAATTTAATATACCTTTCTCTCTGTCCCTGTGGGTTCAAGTATATTGGCATGACAACTAGGGCAATTAGGACTCGGGTGTTGGAACACCGGTCCAGAGTGAATAATAACGTTGAAAATTCACCAATGGTTGGACGTTATATGCAGGCAGGTCATAGTGCAAATGAAATGAAGTTCATAATTTTATACTGCCAACAAAAAAAGCCCTTCCAAAAACTAAATATTGAACAAATCCTTTTGAAAAAGGAAACCAGATTCATTTACAATTTAAAGACATATCATCCTCATGGTATGAATCAGAGCATGGATTTTACACCTTATATCAATCAATGATAGTTGCCTAAATGAAACCTAAATATGTTGTTCTAAGTGATGGCAGTTTAGTGCACTTGCTGCTTCTTGATTTTTGAGCAGTATGCATGGCACTATGACCTTTTAAGAAACTTTGCCTGTCTTGATGCAGCCTGAAATTAGGTATAAATTAAGGTGCAGCACATGGCAGGCTAAGGACCCTTAATCCTCCTTGACTGACCATTCTGGCTTAGTATATGCCAGTTTTTGAGACTGGGGTGAGTTTTCCTTGCAGCTCCAAATTTTTCTAATATTTATATCCTGTATGCATTCTCACTTGTATATTCTGTATGCATTCTCATTTGTATATGCTTTGAATGTGCATTCAGTCCCATTACAGCCATGCTTGAATAAGAATTATTCGAAACACGGCATCAAGCATCCGGATGACGCGTCGGCTTTTTATGGCTCAGAAAATTTGATGAACCTTATGAAGTTCTTCAGGGCCTGCAAGATGGAGTTGTTGTGCCAGGCATTCGATTAGGAGCTGCCCCGGGGGAGAATGACCAACCCCTGGAAATCTTAAAGCAGCCTGAGCCACCCACATAATGTCAGATCGAGATCAACCATTAGGATGGCATGGAAGTTGAGCACCATCTTAGAGGTAATGTTAAACTGATATCTGTTATTTGAAAATCGTATTATTATTGTTAGCACCTTTTGATATTGTTATTGCTATGGTTTTAAGATTGCTATTTTATGCATTGTAGTTTTTGTGTTATTGTAAGCGGCTCTGAGCTGGCCATGGCTGGGAGGGTGGGGTATAAATATAATAAATAAATAAATAAATAATATGGAGCAGAGGGCTTCTGGAGTCTGGCCCCACTGGTGGACCTCCTGATGGCACCTGCTTTTTGGCCACTGTGTGACACAGAGTTGGGATGGATGGGCCATTGGCCTGATCCAACATGGCTTCTCTTATGTTAAGTCCTTGCAGGTTCCCACTTGTATACTTATAAACTCAAAATATATGCACAAACCAGCATCTACTTGGTTGTCAGTCCTTTCTTATAGTGAAAGACTTTCTTTATCCTTCATAAAAAGCTGAAAGATATAGTGCATTAGTAATTTAAGAATATCCATGATGCTATTTCCCTTAGGCAGATCTAGCAAGTACTTTGCAAAGGAACTTCTTTGGCTAACTGAAAGCTGAAAGATATAGTGCATTAGTAATTTAAGAATATCCATGATGCTATTTCCCTTAGGCAGATCTAGCAAGTACTTTGCAAAGGAACTTCTTTGGCTAACTGAAAGCTGAAAGATATAGTGCATTAGTAATTTAAGAATATCCATGATGCTATTTCCCTTAGGCAGATCTAGCAAGCACTTTGCGAAGGAACTTCTTTGGCTAACTTATCCACTCAGCTACAATGCCAGGTCAATGGTAGTGGCATTGTCAAATGCCAACAGACCTGAAAAGGTAGCTAATTTACCTGCTAATAAATTTATCCAGTGGTGGTCTCCCCAAGAATTACATGTGTTTTTTAAAAAGTAAATACAATTTTTATTTTTCCATTGTGAGGCAAATAACATAGCTGGGTTCTGAGCACGTGTCACAGATGTAGTGTAAAAGTGTACAGAATAGACATTTGTGAATATACCAACAGATCATTTTTGCTATCTGTTGTTGATTTTAGAAATTTTAACTTTTTATGATTTTGTATTTGTATTGGATTTATTACTATGTCTGTATTTTAACTGTTGTGACCCGCCCTGAGCCTGCTTGCAGGGAGGGTGGGATATAAATCCAAATAAATAAATAAATAAATAAGATCAGCAACTTTTTTTCTATTTAAATGTACACAAGTACAGCTAGTATGGGTCTCCTTACTGACTTACCCTTTTTTCACCCCTCTCTCCAGCTCCCAGCCATACTTGGGCCACAAGATGTTTAAAAGAAGAAAATGGAACTTCTTATCTCAGAAACTGGTTTAGTACAGCTTCTGGTTGATGGTGGCACACTAGCAGACTCACCTCCCGGACCTCCTGGGGGTGAAGCTGCGCTCCAACCGAAGGAGGGGGTGTGCAGGCTCACTACTCCCCCAGGGACCCGGCTGAAGGGACCCTGGCCATGGAGGTTTTGAGAGGTTGCCTCTTCGATGGCGTAAGGCCAGAGAATTGAGGCACCTCTCCACTCTGACGGTTCTTCGTGCTGAGAGACTGAATTGACTAAGTGACGCTGACCGGGGCAAGCGTAGGAGATCGAGCGTGAAATGGAGTGTAAACGAGGTCCATGGACCGATTATGAACGTGAGTCGTTTAAGCATTGATTAAAAAGAAAAGAAGCTCCCCACCCCCACCCCACGGAACAGAAGATAAGGCAAGCGGGGGAGGGATGCCTCCCAAATGCATAGACTTTAGAGTGATTGAGGGGGGGAGCGGAAGCATAAACGGTTAAAACTGTTAAGGAGTACTTACCAAGGCGAGTGCGAGCATTTAAGCGCATATTCAGAGACTTTTTAAAAGTTTGTGAAAGTAAACAAAGTGAAAAAGATGGCGGGGAACAAGGACGAAGAAAGAGAAGCATTTGAAATCGAAAGTAACTGAGAGCCCAAAACTGGAAGGAATCAACAAGCCGGCAAAGACTTTGTCAGACTCCGTGCACCACCTGCTGGACCAAATGAATAATTTCAAAGAGCAGATGACATCAATGACCCAGTGTATCACCACTCAACAAAATCAGATAAGCGAGACTTTGAAAATGATGAATCAAACAAATGAGAAGGTGAAAGAGGTGGACGCCACTACCCTAAAGGTGAAGAAGAAAGTACAAAAACTGGAAAAGAAGCAAGTTTCTACAGAAGAGCAGTTGCTACAATCACAAATGGAAAAGGCTAATATGATCCTTTGCTTTCAGGACATGCCAGAGACCAAGGGAGAGAATCTGAAGGAAATGATGAGTGAAATACTGGCCCCAGTGACAGAGATGAAGGCAGAATTTTTGCTAAGCGAAATGGATGTGGCCTATAGGTCATATTCAGGATACATAAAGAAAAATAATCTGCCTGGGGAAATTGTCATAAGATTCTCAAAGAGGCATGTAAGGGATGCAATCCTGAAAGCAGTATCTGGAGCACCCCTGAGAGCTGGGGAGAGTGTTATCAGAGTACTGAAGGATATTCCATTTGAAATAAGACAGCGGAGAAAGAAATATAAAGATCTTGTTCTTTTTCTTCTAACAAATTCAATTGGATATAGATGGCTAATTCCAGAAGACGTCACCTTCAAAATTAAGAATAAAAAAGAAAAGATTGACTCTGTTCTGAAAGCGCTAAAAGTCCTTATAAATTGCGGAAGAGACTGGACAAGAAGAAGTGAAGGCTGAAGGACTGTGAATTGTGCCTTTGAAAAATTTTGAATTGAGATGCTTTGGGGTATTTCCTGATATCAGTTAAATTTAATATGTGGAAAAAGTTAACAGAATATGTGACTCAGTTTGTAATGAGATTAATATGATTAAGACTAGATGTATATTCAAGATGATTAGAAAATCTTCTCTCTTGGGTTTATAGTCAGTAGTGGGTATCTTTTCTTTATCCCCGTAAATGTAGTCCCCTTCTTTATTTCTGTTATAGTTTGTAGTTTTAATAAAAATGTAATAAAAAATTCAATAGGATATAGATGGCTAATTCCAGAAGACGTCACCTTCAAAATTAAGGATAAAAAAGAAAAGATTGACTCTGTTCTTAAAGTGAACATGAAGTTGAGCAAACTTCAGAGGACGGCGGAAGACCAGAAGGCCGGGCGTGATCTGGTCCATGGGGTCGCGAAGAGTCAGACTCAACTGTGCGACTGAACAACAACAATAATAAAAAAATCCCCACTGGAGAGCAAAAAAAGAAAAAAGAAAAAGAAACTTGTTTAGTACACAATACAAAGTTCTGATTTTGCATGTTAAAACTATGTGACTATGGCCAAAGAGATCCAAAGGATTTTCTTCTCTCTCTGCAAACTTGCTCCATCCTTCCAGAGGGTTTTTTCCCTGGGGTGACCCCACCTTTGGAGGCGAGAGGAGTGATGATTCAAGCTATTACCTTCTCAGTGGTGGCACCATATCCTTGCTTCAAAGTTAACCCAGGAACTTCTTTGCTCTCTTTTTCTTTTGACTTAGTATTTTTCCTAATCATCATATGGTTGTGTTACTGTACACATGAACACATGAAGCTGCCTTATACAGAATCAGACCACTGATCTGTCAAGATTAGCGTGGTCTACTCTGACTTGTAGTCTCTCTCTAGCGTCTTTCACATCATCTGCTACCTGATCTATTTAACTGGAGATGCTGGGGATTGAATTTGGAGCCTTCTGCATGCAAAACAGATGCTCTATCACTGAGCTACAGCCTCTTCCCCAGGAACCCCTGATCCACCTGGATTGTTTGGTTTCCTCATGCTGATTTTTTAAGATGGAAATGCTGTCATATATTGGAGTGGGGTAGTTGCTATTGCTCTGATTTATTTAAATAGTTGGATATTATAATGTATATTGTGATAGTTGTTTTTCATTGGGGTGTAAGCCACCTTGAATATCAGGGACAGTTGCGTATAAATGTTTTCAAAATATAAATATATACAGCAATATTCAGTTAACATCAAAAATATTCAGGAAAATCTGTCTTTCTGATATTTGTGCCTTTTATCGAGAGAGACATTTGGTCAAATTACAGCATGATTAGATTCATGTTTACTTAGAAGTAAGTCCTACGTTATTCATTGGGGCTTAGTCCCAGATAAGCATGCAGAAGATTGCAGCCTTAGTCCAATATTGTTTACTCTGATTAGCTACTCTTCTCTGGCATCTCAGGCAAAGATCAGGATTTAGAAAATGTTGAGAACCGCACCTGGGACTGTCTACATGCAAAGTATCACTAAATCAGCTTCAGAAGTGGATAACAAAGTTCAGCAACCTACAGAAAAATCAAAATTTATAGACATGTACACACACATTTGGGGGTTAACGTCATCCCAAAACTGACTAGCAATTTCTGCACATGTGCAGACGTAAAAAGAATGGCTGGCATTCAGGTGCCATTTGGGGTTGCTATACTCCCATGATGCATGGCAAGGCACCCACCTCAGGGTGGAATTTCAGCAACACCAGCCAGATCAAGGAGGAAAAGACCATGACAGCGAGCAGGGGAAAAGCAACAGTGAGCATTATATACTCTAATGTTGAACTATGAGCATGTGTATATGACACTGTGGGCTAAGAATATATGGCCTGAATCTGGGGGTGTAGTTAAGCAGTTGGGATGACTCTGTCACAGTTTTTTTTTTAATGGTGAATATCTTACTACATCATCATCATCAAAGTAGTTAAATGCGATTTCCTC
>NW_015169794.1:687656-687886 GCF_001447785.1 Gekko japonicus
CACCTCCTTCTCACTTTCACAGGCACCAGCCAACCTAACTTCACCTCCCCCCCTCCAGTTTTTTCTTCCTTCCCTAAACCTTGTAGCCCCCATACTCTCTAATTTTTCTCTGTGAAAAGTCTGGCCAAGTTGTGCAGTGCCAACTGCTTGGCCAAGCCTGTTTGCATGCTGGTGGAACTGCAAGGACTTGCGAGGGGCAGCTCGTACCCCATTCCACACACTATTTCCTC
>NW_015169794.1:687900-694163 GCF_001447785.1 Gekko japonicus
TCTTTCCCTCCTCCTGAAAGTCCCCATATCCTCATCTTTTTCTGCTTCCTTCTCTCCTTTTCACCCACCAGCAAGCTACATTTTTATCTTTTCCCCATCTTCAGCTATATTTATCATTTTATTTACTTCATTAAACCCTGCCTTTCTCTGGAACATGTTTCCAAAGCAGTTTATATAATTCTCTTCCATTTTATCTTCACAACAACACAGTGAGGTAGGTTAGGCTGACAGTGTGATTAACCCAAGGTCACCCAAAAAGATTTCATGGCAGAACAGAGATTCAAACCTGGGTCTCCTCTCCTAGATCCTAGTTTGAAACTATAACTCACACTGCTTTTTATTGGGTGGCTGCTATTGAACAGTAGCATGCAGCCCATCCTGGGTGAGCCATGCTTGTCATGTGATATCAAGTTGCCAGTGGTCGCTACCAGGCCTGACCCCAATAAGTCCTCCCTTCAAACACCAAAACAGCCCTGTAAAGAGCTACGGCACCTCTCCCTACTCTTTACTGGCAGCACCCACGGCTTCAAGTGGCAACACTGTTGTGACTGCCTAGTGTCAGCTATGCTGCCATGGGGGTTGGGGAGTTCATTCTGTGTCTTGGTAATTGCTATTGCATTCCTATCTCGGCTGTTCTGCCTGTGCTGAAATGCTTATCGCTACAGATGTGCAGGAGGAGGATGTATTGTCTGGAAGTCTCCTATGTACCGTAAGAGACTACTGCTTCCCAGCTTTCGCCACCTAATGGTTTCCTAGCTGGTCCCGCACGCGGGAGGGTAGCTAATTGGCCCATGCCATGGGGGGGTGCATACGAATGCCCTATATCCTATTATGTTTAATGGGTTGCTGCCATTCTTAACAGTGCCTGTGTTACTGCATCTATAGCTTTGCAATAAAAGTATAACCGTTCCTGAATGCGTGTACTTCGTTGTAAGTTGTGGGTTCTGACACCTAGCAGCTCTCACAATGGCCATTGCAGAGGGCATCCGTTTCTTAGGTACAAATGCTGCTTCTGTTATGGGGGGGGGAACCCCACTAGAGAGAGAGAGATAGGGATTTAGATCTCAAGTTTTCTGCAAACCTGGGGCTGATATCAAGTTTGTAGAAAGTCCTCTCCTGTCTGTTCATGGTTCCAGTTTCCAGCTTTATATAATTATTGAATTGTTGAACTTTATAATTACTGAATTCAGAATATTTATTTATTTAGGAAATCCTAATATAACTAGTCCATTGAAATGTTTAGAACAGGTATATTTTTTCCTTAAAACATTTTTCGCTAAGAATTTAGGCTCCATCCATAAAAGGCTAAATTGTGTTCAAGCCAATAAAAGTCTACTGATACCTATTAATTTTTCTGTGAATCTCTATTGTCTTACTGAGCTTCAAGGGTGTAGACTTTCCTATTTCCCGGGGGGGGCTGGGGCTGGACCTGAGGCATTGCTTTGCTAGGAGCAAGGGTGGCTCCCGGGGGAGGCTGAGTACCTTCCTGAAAATTTTGGAGGGGGCTCACGCCCCGCCGCCCCCACGAAGATTACGCCTATGCTGAGCTTTCAATTAAACTCAGACAACATCAGAACAAAGGTTTATGAATGAGCTTCATGCCAAGATATTTCTATTTTTTAAAACAAATCCTCATAGCAGAATCAATCTGGAGGATTAGATTTTAAATAAAAAGTATATTGAAAAAAATGCTGTTTTTATCTAGACAATTGGCAACACAAAGATGCACCAAATAAATAACTCCATATGAATTACTCCTCCACATCTTCACTGGAGGTACTTTGAGGTTGACTCGCTTTGCATGACACTGATTTATTTAGTTCATAAATGTTCCTCCATATATTAAACAACCAGTGGAGAGCAAGGGGAAGGAAAATCAAAGAGCCTCTCTAGTATAGTAATTTTTTTTCATGGACTAGTAAATCAAATCAGGTATTTTAGTACTTCAAATAGTGAAATGGTTCCAGTTAGACCGTTTCCATGGTGCATTTTTAAGAAGACCAGTTTCATCTTCAAATTATTCTTGTTAAATAATGAGAAAGAGATAGGAATATAATATGCAACAGCTGGGCAAAAGGGACAATTAATGTATGTTCTCCATAGTGGACGAGGTGGGTGCCTCCAGAGCTTTTGCTCTGATACAGAACATTCTATATGTAAGGTAAGCTGAGCATGATACAGAAGTTGAGTCATAAATCCAAGGCAACAGGACATTTTAGCATCTTAGACCCACCTTGCGTTGTGTCCAAATGCGGCCTAAGCAAAGCTCACAATTGTCTTCTGGAAACTCTCTCTTTTATGTTCAAGTGCCCCCTTTTAAAAAATTAGGCTGGACACAATAGATCAGATAAACAAAGACGCTGTCATTCTTAAACCAAAACATATTCAAGGGGGAGAAAGAATTAAAGAGTAACTAATTTACTACACATGTTTTCTACATACTGTACATAAGGGGGTTTCTGCAGCAAACATATGGAAAGAATCTGAATGAGCAAGACAATGACAATCATAAATCACTCTCGGCTCCAGCTCCAAATTATGTCTTGTTCCTTCCACTCATGGGATACTCACTAGATCTCATACAAACTTCTTGTTTTGTGCATTTGATAATTCTTTTGTACTGTGAGGAGAAATGATATCATAAAAAACACAAAGGCAAGTAAATCAAAAAGGGGGGGGGAAGCAAGATTCTATATAACTTCTTAATGAATGACTATAAAGCCTTTACTCTTGCACAGATGCCTTCTTATTACCATGGGGTCAGTTCCTCTCCCTAAATTTGATGGCAGCAGCCAAGCACTGGTCCACACAAACTTAGCTTGAGTCTGTCCTTCATAGAGTCTCTGTGGGCAAGCATAAATATGTTCAACCCCCCCCCTCCCCACAGAGGGAGGAGGCAAATCTCGAACCGACCTTCATAAGATAATTATCAGTCCATGGCACCAGTTCACAAAGCAGTGCTGAATCCAGATCAATTCCTGCACAAAAGATCAGATCCAGTGTGTCGCCTAGGGTTTCCAGCCTCCAAGTGGGGCTTGGAGATCGCCCCCTTTTACAATTGATCTCCAACTCACAGAGATCAGCTCCCCTGGAGAAAATAGCTGCTTTGAAGGGTGGCTGTATGGCATTGTACTACACTCAGGCCCCTCCCCTCTAAACCCCATCCTCTCCTGGATCCACCCCCAAAGTCTCCAGGTATTTTCCTACCCAGACATGGCAACCCTAGTGTGGCCTGCTCTGTGTGTGGGTGCCAATACAACCTGGGAGAGTACTAATGATGCCATGGCAGTCAGAAAGTCCGAGGAGGAACCAGACAAGGCAGCGTCATTGAAGTCCCCCAAAACTATCAGTTTGGGAAAGTGCAAAGCCCACTCTGCCACCACCTCAGCCAGCCTCAGCAGGGAGTCAGATGGTAAGCTGTGCAGATGGTAAGCCAGCAAGATTCCCACCCTCTCCCTGGCACCCCATGCAGGGCCTATACATTCAATGGCAGCAATATTTGGTGGAGGAAGCTTCTCAAAGGAGAAAGAAACTTGGATGAATATTGCCACCCCACCCACCCTCATCTTCCTGTTCATGGTTGATGAAGGACCATGTATCCTGAGAGCCAGCCCTTCATCCTTGTCCAACCAGACCTCAGTCAAGCATGCCAGATCAAAATTGCCTTTCCTAATACATTCTTCAAGGGAGGTGGTCTTATTCATAATCAATCTGACATTGTAAAACATCAAGTTTGAAAAGGAGGTCAAAGAAGTCTGGGTCTGCACACCATTATTCCTTGGGGCGGGTAGGAGATTAGAAGGGGACTGAGAATGTCCATATCTTGGTCTCCTTCTAAACCTAACTCTCTGCCCACTGCCGTACCTTCCACCTCCCCATCCTACAGGGATTCCCAGGCCACCTAAGCACACCTTGCAGCTTACTCTGGTTTTCCTCTCCACCTGTAGGAGGATCTAACCAGCTGTGCAGCAGATTTATAGTGCACCAAAAAACCCACAATCAACCAAACCCACAATAGTCCAAAGCCAAGCAATGGACCTTCACCTTTGTAGTTGATACCCCCAAAAAAATAACCAGCCAGCCATGATGTGCAAGAGCTGTTCCCTCTGCTGAGACATAGCTGCAGCTTCTGGACTCCACGTGGCACTTTTCCTGATGTTCCAGGAAGGCAATACCAATGGAAACTGCAAATGGCAAGCACATCTTAGAATGGGAGAGGACAGATTTTATGGTTTCTGGGAGTTACTTAATATTCCCTGAGAACCTTGGGAGCTACTAGTCACAAAATAGAAGCTCTGTGGGTGGAGCCAGTGACAAAATAATAGTGTATGCAAAAACTGTAGTATGTCAAAGACATCAATGCTCTCTCTAAACTGTGGGAGTCTTGTGAGCAAAAATTCTACTTTGTGAACTGCTGGGTTTAAAGTTGTGAGCAAGTGATTTGGCTACTGCATAAATTAGTTTGCTCTGAAGCCATCCTTCCTGAGCTAAGACAAAAATGTGTGAGCCGGAGGCTAAAAAACTCTGAGCTAGCTCACACTAACTCAGCTTAGAGGGAACAATGGTCAGAGTAGGTCTGCTGTGCTTAGGTGGGGAAACTTTTGCTTCTTTCCCAAAGTAAACCACCACCACCCCCAAACTGTAACGTTTCATGCAGGGGAAAAATATACAGTCAACTAAGGGCATTTGCTCTGGAAGTGGAAAATAGTAGTTTTGATGCATTGAGGAAAAGTCAACAGCATGATCCTTTCCTGTACAGAGCCAGGGCTCATATGTGTGCATATGCATAAGGAGGAAATGTCAATGGGAAAGGGTGGTGGGCTGTTTTCCCATTCACAGCAAAGGCGCGCGTGTGTGCTTCCTTCTCCTTTTCATGAAAGCCAAAGAATAGAGAAGTTGCTGTGGTAATTTAAAGGGAAGGATATGAAAATAATCATAGCAAAACTGGAGGAGGGCTGAGAACTACTTTAAGTGCTTGGAGAGTGAGGGGTCACTCCCAAGTGATCTACTGCCCAACCCGCCTCAGAAGAGGCATCCACTTTTCTAATGTGATTCAAAAGACATATAGAAAAACACAAAAGAATGTTTTTCCCCCTTCAAAATTATTGGAATATATACCTTCAACTTTCTAGTGGCAGTAGATTGGTCCCCACCACTTCCCCATCAGCATCCTGTTAAGAGCAGTGGACTCTAATCTGGAGAACCAGGTTTGATTCTCCACATGGTGCCTGCTGGGTGACCATGGGCCAGTTACAGTTCTCTCCAAGGGTGTAGACTTTCCACTTTCCCGGGGGGGGGGGCAGAGGCATTGCTGTGCCAGGTCCTTAAAAGAACCGAGGTCCAGTTACATCATAGGGAGGAGCCAGTGACATCACAGGCCATTGTCACTATTGA
Organism: Gekko japonicus; assembly: GCF_001447785.1. NCBI lineage: Eukaryota > Metazoa > Chordata > Lepidosauria > Squamata > Gekkonidae > Gekko > Gekko japonicus. The sequence continues at coordinate 693,295 of NW_015169794.1, forward strand.
TGGAGGCAGAGCCATGTGGGATTTAGGAAGGGGTTCTCCAGAAATTTAGGGGGACCTGGAAACCCTTGAGAACCCCCCTAGCCAGGCCCAACGGCTCAGAAACAAAGCATGGCATGGGCAAAATCCTTTACATAAAACCCTGGAGAACCACTGCCAGTCTGAGTAGACAATAATGACACTGATAGACTGATGGTAGAGAAATCATGCTTTGTGTGCCAAAGGATAAAGGTTTAAACCAAGAAGGTCTAAGAAAACAGGTGTTGAAAAGGATCTTTCTCTGTCTGAATCTCTAGATATCACCTGCATCAGAGCAGACCATGCTGAAGTAGATGGACCAATGGCATGAAGACCAGTGTGGATTGAGGAGACCCATGTTCAGATCTACATTTTGCATGACACTTACTTGGTGATACTGGGACAGTTAGATTTGAGTCCAATAGCAGATTAGAGACCAACAAGAGTTTCAGGGAATAAGTTTCCAAGAGTCAAAGCTCCCTTCATCAGGCTGGGTGATATTGCCATTGTCGTGAGGTCAATATAAGAGAAGGGAGACTGGAGGAAGGGTGGGATAAAGAGGGGATTGACAGACAACATGTGAGCAGCAGAGTCCGTTGGGATGGAAGAGGAATTTACAGGGGGGAAATAGCACCAACTGATGTGACTAAGAAAACAGATCTTCCCAAACTAAAGCATCATAAATTATAGCATGAACATGAACCTATATTGTGATGCATTAAGTGATGTAGCAGTGGAGACAAAACCTTTAGTGGTATTTAGTTGAACTTCCTGGACAGGCAGAGGGTTGCCACTGGCCAAACTGCTCTGTCTTTAGAGAGTTGGGACAAGCAGCAAGGCTTGAGGAAGGGGAT
>NW_015169794.1:694438-694624 GCF_001447785.1 Gekko japonicus
ATAACAATTCCTCATCAGTCTAACAGAGAAATCCTACTGAGGTCTATCCAAGGGGGCTTACTCCCAGGGAAGTGTCCTCAGGATTGGACTATAAAGAGCTCTATTCAAATCCTTAACCACCGAGCTTGCTAATACCTTCTCCTCTTTCAGTTCCTTAGATCAATTTGCCCAATCCCCCATCAAACT
>NW_015169794.1:696117-724795 GCF_001447785.1 Gekko japonicus
AGAATAAAAGCAGCACAACCGATGGGTGGGGAGGACGGGAAGGGTATTCCAAAGAGAGCAAAGGCAGTTTTCCTTCGGACTACTCAGCCTCAGGCTCACTGAACACTGCCCTCTCTCAGGCCCCTACCAATGCCCTTACAAAGCCGGCCAACTTGGTCCCAGCGTGCAGCAGCAAGAGCAGCAGCGAAGGATCCGGGATGTGGGAGGGACCGCAGCCCCTGAGCTTCGGCGCTCCCTTCGGCAGGGCAAGTCCGCCGGGCCAAGTTCCCCTCCCGGTCCACGCTGATTTTACTGGTCGCTGAGGGAGGGAGGCAGAGAGGGGGGCTGAACGAATGCGCCTCGAGGACTCAGCAGTAAGGGAGAGCCCGGGCAAGCATGCTTCCTACCTTTGTGCGCGGGCGCAGGAAACCAGGAAAGCCAGACTCCACATGCAGCCTGGCAGAACTAAGGGCTTCTGGGAGCTGAGGGTGGGGCTTCACTTCCAGGAGGAAGCAAGCCCCCGACCTAACTTCCCTCCCTCCCTCCCGGTCCCAACCCAGCTGCTGAACATAGTTTCAGAATGGGGTGGGGGGAGCAAGGGTGGCTGGAACCAGTTGCCCCCGGGGGAGGCTGAGCACCTTCCTGAAAATTTCGGGAAGGCTGACTCCCCACCACCCCACCACCCCCACGAACTTACGCCTATGCAAAGTCTCTAAGCTCCGCCTTCCTCACAGGGTGTCTGTTGTGGGGAGAGGAAGGGACGGCAATTGTAAGCCTCTTTGAGACTCCTTAAGGTAGAGAAAAGCAGGGTATAAAAACCAATCTTCTTTTTCTTCTTCCACTCATTCTCAGGAGTCACAGATAAAAAGCCATAGCATATAGATGTTGTAGGTGGGGAAGGCTGTATTGAGGAGAATCTGTCCAGTTACTCCTCTCCCCTCCTCCATCAGCTAAATACTGCCGTCTTTTCACTCATAGGCAGATTTAATCAATTACAACTCATGCAGTAACTATTTCATTATTTAATATATTTAATATGTGCATATTTAATATGTGCAAAGCTAAAGTGAACCCCAAGTCCTTTATCACAGCATATTGAACACATTTTCTTCTCTGCAGATGGGAGCCAGATAAGCTCCTGCAACAGTATCTTAGAACTGATTATTAATTCCTGTTCTAATTAAAGAGAACATACTCAAAGCTACTTACAAGTATAATCAATAGTTGGTTTAAAAACACAAGTTAAAAAAGCCATTAGCAACAATAAGAAACAGCTCTACAGCATTCATTAAAATTCCAACCCATAAATCAATAGTCAGGGAAAGCCTTCAGAAACTGATTCATCCATATCTGCTGGCAGAAGCCAAACGGGGAGGATGACCTATAGATTTCTCTATGCAGGAAATTCTAGAATGTGGAAAGCACAAGAGCATAGGTACCCTTGGAGAAACAGTGCAAGTGCTGACTTGGTGAATAGTTGCTTTTTGAACTATTAATTATGTTTATAGTGCTAGATGATTTCCGTACAACAGATATTGTGCAAAGAACTCTCTGTCTGAAGATACCATAAGACAGCTATTGAAAGGGGGAAAATACTATTTTGCCTAATTTCCTGTAATATTTTGATTCACTTCTGAGTATATCAACATGTAAAGCAGAAAAACCATATGTCTGATTTTTTTTGCGGGGGGGGAATAGTGATTTTCATGCAGTCTGCAACTTTTCACACCTTTTGGGCAAGGAAATAAGAACCTACTTTCTACCCAGTAGAACTCCAGTCAGGTGAGATCATTTCAGGTGGGTAGCCAGTCTGCTGTAGAAGGAAAAGATTCAAGTCCAATAACACCTCAGTGACCAACAAGATTTCCAAGGTATAAGCTTTTCAGAGCCAAAGATATCTGACAAAGGGAGCTTTGACTCAAAAGCTCATTCTCTGAGAATCTTGTTCGTCAATAAGGTAGTAGTGCACTCAAATCAGGTGAGAAAGACCTCTTCAACTGGCTCCACTCACAACACTGGAAATCTTACTGACTTCTGTGGGAGAGTTTAGTACATGCTTAAATCTCTCCAGTCAGTGGTATTCTTAACTTTGCTTGGACCATGCTCCATTTAGCTCCCTCCCATCACTTTAGATCACCGCATGGGCTCCTTCATGTTGCACCTGGACTGGGCAGTCACATTGTGTACCACCTTTGACAATATAACTCTAGTCTATGATCACAAGGAAGCATTGGCACACACACACACACATTCCAAAGCACAATTAAATGAATGGCTCAAATTGTATAGAAATTTCACATGAGCTCCCTGTTGCATTTAGAAACACGCATACATCCTGATCGCCCAGCATAAGACACAAAGAGCAAGCCCCAGCATGGAAGGATCTGGTAGAGCTTCTACTTGTGCTTATTGGAACCCTACAGAGTTTTGGATCACAGCCATGGATTTTCATTCGGGCATATAGAATGTTATGTGAGGGGGAAACAAATACCAGTGGATAACATTACGTCAGAATCAGCATTTTTAAAGCCCATTGTGATACTCTGAGAATTCCAGTGGGAAAGTTCTACACACAGATTGACTCCATTTAATGAAATACTGTAACATCACCTTGAATCAGAGAAGGAATTTTTATCAGCACCTAATAAAACACAAGCAACAGAACCTTTGTTTTATTAGTTGTCTAGCTTCACCCATGAGAAATGTCTCTGCGATGTAATAGAAGAGGATCGTTAGCCACGGCTTCTCAAGACAACCTTATCTGCATTGATTAGTTGTAGCTCTGCCGTGCAGCTTTGTTCGCAGCAAACAGACTAAAGGTTATCAACTCTACTGTGTGCTATGGACCGTTGGGAACAATTTACAATGTTCTCTGAGAAGTCTCTCCAGTCATCTTAGTTTAATCTCCGTTTGATATTTCTTATAAGACGCTATTGACTGTTCTGTTTAATAACTTGCATTGACTTTAAAAGATGAAGAAGCCAAGCAGAATTGGGTCATCCTTGGAATGAAATTTTGTGGGGACTGCCAGTAAGAGAGCATATAGAATGTTATGGGAAGGTTGCAATCTTTTTGCTTATAAATTGAAATCCTTGGCTGGAGGAGTCAGTAGGATAAAGTTAACAATGTCATCCGAGAGCACCACTGTTTTTCTTTAGTCCTAACAAAATTCTCAAAAGTGATTATGAGGTACTCATCCACTTACACCTTTTTCCTGAATATATATATAAATCTACAGTGACTTACACCGTTTTCCTAATCAGACATAGCTACACAAAATGTAAATAAGGAAATAAATGGAAAAGTTCAAACAACTTTTTGGTCAGGACGTAAAAGAACTTGGAAACGAGATCAATGCACCCAAGAGAGTTTTTACTCTGCAATCCTATGTGGAGCTACTATAGTGTAGGCCCGCTGAAATCCATGAGTTCAGGCAAATTTTTCTGAACAGGATTGTGCTGGTTGGGCTTGCATTGTCCTTGCATAGCAGCTGTCCCCATGTCATACTCCAAACCACAGTTAGCAAACACAGAGGGGTAGCAGTATGGCAATCGTATTACATACAGAAATACTGCAACAGTGCAACCAATATAAACCAATATAAATACAAATAATTGTATGAACACTGCAGAATAATCACTCCATGATATTTAATCTTATTCTTTTTCCAATCTAGATGGCATGAGAAGAACATACAAGACATCATGCAGATGAGGACGAACTTCCCCGGAGTAACCGTTTCGTTTCGATATTTCTTTTTCATACAAATATCATACAGTTCTGCTTCCACTTATTCATTCACCTTCCAAAAGGATATCTCTAATTCCCAGCAACTTTGGAATAGCTTATAACCGGCACATAGCCTATGTATCAAATTTGATACTCCAAACCACTTCAGAAGCTATGGGCTTTTCCAAAGCAGTTTATAATATAGGAATAGTCAGCATTGGCTATTCAAAGAAAAAAGAGAAAGATCCACTGGGTGTGCCCAGACCCTTGGAAACACTTGTTGGATCCTGTTAGATTCAAGTCTAGTAGAACCTTAGAGACCAACAAGATTTTCAGGGTATGAGCTTCCGAGAGTCAAAGATCCCTTCATCAAATATTTGGTATCTGACAAAGGGAGCTTTGACTCTCGAAAGCTCATACCCTGAAAATCTTGCTCATCTCATCTGGACTTGAAATTAGCTGTTCTACTGCAGAACAACATGGCTACCTCTGAAACTATTTGATCCTGGACGGAATATATATTAGTAACAGCAGCGGTTCTTCAGTAAGCCAGGCTAATCTTTGCCTTCGCTTCCAAGGGACGAGCCAGTCCAATGGCTACTTACAACACTATCTGAAATCAGGACTTTTGGCACTTGAACTTTTTGAACAGTTGCAACCACGTGCCAAACCATCTTTGGACCCGGCCGAATCAGTCCAATGGCTACTTACAACACTATCTGAAATCAGGACTTTTGGCACTTGAACTTTTTGAACAGTTGCAACCACGTGCCAAACCATCTTTGGACCCGGCCGAACTGGCCAACTATCGGCCGGTGTCCAATCTGCCCTATTTGGGTAAACTTATTGAGAGAGCGGTGGCGATACAGTTACAGGGTTTTCTGGATGATGCTTCTGTCCTCGATCCCTTCCAGTCCGGCTTTCTCCCTGGTCATGGGATGGAGATGGTACTGGTCGCTCTGACTGACGACCTCTGTAGGCATCTGGACCGTGGTGGTGTGGCACCACCAGCTGCTAGCCCACCGCCTCTCCGACACGGGGATTCAGGGGCTTGCCCTTCAATGGTTGGCCTCTTTTCTCCAAGGTCGGGTGCAAAGGGTGGCGATAGGGGATCAGCAGTCCCGGAGGTGGCCTCTCGAATGTGGGGTACCTCCGGGGGCAGTGCTAGCCCCGATGTTGTTTAACATCTACATGCGCCCCCTTGCCCAGATTGCCCGGAGTTGTGGGCTTGGGTGTCATCAATATACAGATGACACCCAGCTTTATCTGATGCTGGGCGGCCAGTCGGACTCCACTCCAGATGACCTTCACCGGGCATTACAGGCCATGGCTGGTTGGCTCAGACTGAGTCGGCTGAAACTAAACCCGGCAAAGACGGAGGTCCTGGGCCTGAGTCGGATCGGTTCGGGGTTGGGGCTCCCTCTCCCGGCCTTCGACGGGGCGCCTTTGGTGCCGGCATCGGAGGTTAGGAGTCTGGGTGTGCTCCTGGACTTCTCTTTAATGATGGAGGCCCAGGTAGCAGCCACTGCCAAGTCGGCCTTTTACCATCTTCAGCTGGCACGGCATTTGGTCCCCTTCCTCAACCGTGATGACCTGGCCACAGTGATCCATGCGACGGTCACTTCAAGGTTAGACTACTGTAACGCTCTCTACATGGGGCTGCCTCTGTCGCAAATTCGGAAGCTGCAGCTAGTGCAGAATGCTGCAGCCAGGCTGTTGACGGATCTCCCTAGACGGGATCACATCCGGCCTGTGCTGAAAGCGCTGCACTGGCTGCCAATGGTGTACCGGATTCGCTTCAAAGTGCTGGTTCTTACCTTTAAAGCCCTATATGGCCAGGGTCCAGTCTCCCTAAGGGACCGCCCTTCCCCGCATGTTCCCCCAAGGGCACTACGGTTGGGGAGCCAAAACCTCCTGGATATTCCAGGCCCCAGGAACATCAAACTTGCTGTGACCAGGACCAGGGCATTTTTGGTGGCGGCTCCTACCTGGTGGAATGAGATCCCAGAAGAGATCCGGGCCCTGCGGGACCTTGTGCAGTTCTGCAGGGCCTGTAAAACGGAGCTCTTCTGCCAGGCTTTCGAGTAGGAGCCGCTGCCACCATTATTCCATCAACGCTTTTTCCATCACTGCACTCTTACCACCGCTGGTGCGGATATCATCAGGGGTGCGAGATGTACCTGGCGGATGACAGGGGTGTGGGGGCATATACTGTCGTTGTATTGTCATAACATCTGCAGAACACCATCTTGATTTTATGAATTGGAGTGAGTAGTGAGCACCGATATTTTATCAATTGTATTATGTTGCATTATAGTATTGTATTTTTATACTGTTCTTATTGTTTTAATTAGGCATTTATGCCCTTGTTAGCCGCCCTGAGCCTTCGGGGAGGGCAGGATAAAAATCTAAAGAATAAATAAATAAATAATAAACGACATTATCTGTGCTGACCCTGGAGTATTCTATGATTATACATGACTTGTAGCAACGTTCCTCTGTCTGGTGTCAAAATGTGGTCATTATGAGTTCAGGAGGTTGTGTGGACAGGCCTTCTCTTGAATCAAATTCAGTGTGGATTAATGATTTAACTATTGTAGCGTTCCAAAATGTCTTTAGCTTCAACACATACATGTATTTTAGTGCAAACAATGTGGTTCTGATTCTATGAGCACAAACTACCTACAAACAGCCAGGCATAAATCCCACTGGGTTGGCTCTAGCCAGCTTTTCAGCTGATAAAAAACAAAAGAGGAGATTTCCCTGGGACCCATAGCTTCAAAAGTTTTATAAGACAGGAGCTGTAAAAAGTAGGAGAAATTGGGTGAGACTGAGTGAAAAACTGGCTGTACTCAACCCATATAGACTTTCCTAGAATGTATGCAATGTTGCAATCTAGAGAAAGATGCAGAACTTTAAGGAAAATTGACTTCATGCTTTTGATTTATTTCAGTGAGATGCATGCACACTTATCTTTCCTGGATGGTAACCAATGGACACAGACCATGGAGCCTTGACCACAACCAGATCAAGGTCTATATGTCTCATTGGTTTCACTAAGTTCATACACCAATGTAAATGTGGGTAGGATTTGCAGCCACAACCACTTAACTTAGCATTACCGTTCCACTGATTTCAGTGGGATCTAAATGAAAATTACTCTCACTGGACTATGTCCAATGTCTTGAAATATCCCCCATCAGTGCACGAATGTGCCTAAATAAAAAACTTCCCTATCTCAAGAACATAGCAAAAGCAAAAATTACTGAGAACAATAAATTCTCTCGAGGATTTTTTTTGCTCAATAGATGAAGTAACGAGATACTAGATCTTTGTGAGAAGTTCTGGTTATTCTTCTTTTTAGTCATCCTTTTCAGTTTTGGCATCAGTATAAGATAAATTTCTAAATTTGTTATAGTTTATCAGAATTAGATAGTTTGGAAGAGTCGAGTGGAGGTCAAGAAGCAGCTCTGGTTTCTGATTTAAGACAAACTTTTCACATAAACTAGCATGTGCAACCACTAAATCCTACCAAACAAGAGTTTTAAGAACTACAGACATAAACTGAAAACCTATTCTAAAATAGTCTGTGTATTAATTGAGGAAAGAGGGAGGCTATTAAAAACTGCTACAACTTATAACAGAAGAAAATGTTATTTTGGTCACAGAAACATTTCTGCCATTGTCTCCCCAATTTACAAAAAAAAGTCAGTCCACATAAATGCTGACAAAAGTCTTGATATGTGTCAAAAAGGATTATTTTTTAATAACAGCTGTCGTTCAAAATAACTTAGCCTTTTTCAGTGGAACAATTTGGAGAGTTCCCAAAGCATGAAAATAATTGAGACTTTATTCCTCATGCAAAGTTTTTAAAAGGAGCAATATTTTGGCATTTCCTGTACTTTATGAAAAACAAATGCAACACAACTAGACAATTTATCTTCAAACCATCAGGAATGGCCACTAGAAAACCGGCATCTTCATTTTTTCTCATGCCATTTAGATATTCCCAGTTCTTACTCCGAAATTCAGATGTGTTTCACTATGCAGAATAAAGTGGTAAAGCTTTTCAAAACTGTACCTCTCCTCCATATGAGGCAATTTGCACGTTTGAATGCTCCACTGAAGAAACATCCTGTTCCCAGAAAAGAATGATATCGGGGGAAGGAATTCAAGCTACCCTTCGTTCTAACCTGCTAATGAAAAAACCCCCAATATGCAAATTTACACCTGAACCCTGAACTAGTACAATTCAGGAAACATTTCACTATTTCATTCCACTGAATTTGCCAAACCAGACTTGTGTACTTGAATTTACCAAGATTTTAAAAATCCAATTTTGTCGGTCCAGGAGGTTGCTTTGAGGGGGGGGGCAGGTTTGAGCATGTTTTAACCCTTTCTTCTAGTGCTTTTTCATGCTTTTAAAATGCCTCTCCAAAGCTGCAGTTGGCTTTTGTAAGAAAAAAGGACATGCATTTAGATAAGAATCTATTTCCCCACAAGAGCAAAAATCGGCTTTGGAGATTCCTGCAAATCATGGAAAAGGACTGAGCAGAAAGGTTCAAATACCCTTTCCCCCAGAGACCCTTCTCTGATCTTCAAAGCAGCCACCAGCACAAAGCCCAGTACTCTACTCTTGACCATGTCACCCAGCAGTTTGCAGGTTATTATTAAACAGTTCAATACAGTAATTGAGTTCTGGACAGATCAGCAGGGAAGTGACCCCCCCCCCCATACGAGGAAGACTTTTGTTTGACAACACCATCGCCCTGAAAATAATCTTGGGTTCTATAAATCTCCAAAAGACTATGACTAGAAATTGCTACACATGAGAATGGGAGGCTCTTCCCAGCTGCCTGCTGACTTTTAAACTGGTAGCAAATCAACACAGTGGCAAACCACGTTGATATTGTCTGCACCCTGCTGCCTCTTGCTTCTCTGCCTTTTTTCCTCTTCCATCACTCAACAAGGCCAAGAACAAGTGATTCTGAAACTGCCCAACATTTAGGCAAGATCTAGTATTCAACTGTGGTCATTGGGGTAACATTCTTTCTGATCCCATAATTTAGTATACAGCATTGGTGTAAATAAAGCTCTAGTAACAGTGATACAACCTGGGCTCCTTGCACTACCTTGTGGATCAAACCAATGTAGCTTTAGATTCCATGATGAACATAAGAGACGCCAATGTTGGATCAGGCCAAAGGCCCATTCAGTCCAACACTCTGTATCACACAGTGGCCAAAAATACCAGGTGCCATCAGGAGGTCCACCAGTGGGGCCAGGACATTAGAAGCCCTCCCACTGTTGACCCCCCCCCCAAGCACCAAGATGACAGAGCATCACTTGCCCCAGAGCCCCTATCTATACCTTGTGGCTAATAGCCACTGATGGACCTCTGCTCCATATGCTTATCTAATTCCCTTTTGAAGCTTTCCATGCTTGTAGCCACCATCACTTCCTGTGGCAGTGCAAGGGGCACAAATTTGATCTGATCCGGCAAGGGGAAGTTGCACATGGGAAGATCAGATACAGATGCACATCCAGAGAAGAGGTATCCAATGTGATTCACATCTACTGTCTCAGCCACAAGTCATGAACTGAGAGGATCTCTCAGATCTGCACCCATTAATTTTTTCAGTGTTTTATAAGTAAATTGAACAGCAAACCCTCTGAACTGGAGATGAAATTCCTAATGGATTAAATAAAGCTGCCCTGGTTTACTGGTGTCTGTTTCCCTTCAATGAGTCTCATAGCGTGAGCATTACAAAAATAATGACTTATTTTTAAGGATGTCTTGTTTGCATCCTTCACCACTCATATACATGTCAGCACAATGACGGGGGGACCTCCTCTGCCCATGTTTATATCCCTGTCTCCGGCATTTCAGTTGATGACTCTGCTGTCTGACTACATGAAAAAGAAAATAATTCCCAACTTCCTTTTATGTAGAATTTACTTGGGTGCCATGCTAGTAATTCCGTTAGCTAGGGAATTGCCACAACATCCTGATTATGTGAATCCTTTTCATGTGACTATCTTTCCAACTGGAGCCATACAGTAGTTTTTCCAAACTGTTGGAAATCATAAGGTTCACAGTTTACTCATACAACCCAGGGTTTGTTTGTTTGTTTGTTTTTTGGGGGGTTGCTGGCAAGTCGCAGACAACTTATGGTGACCTTGTAGCATTTTCAAGGCAAGAAACATTCAAAGGTGGTTTGCATTGTCTGCCTCTATGTAGCAACCCCGGACTTCCTTGGTGGTCTCCCATCCAAGTACTAATGACCCTGTTTAGCTTCCAAGATCTGATGAGACTAAACTAAGCTGGGCTCTCCAGGTCAAGGCTGAAACCTGCTGCTACCACTAAAAACCAGTATTTCAGGTTTTTTATAATGATTCAAATGCCAGTTTTACTAACGATAACAGTGGGAAATGAAATGTGTGTTTGTTTGTGTATACCAAGAGCGACAGTGCATCTGGTACTGCTTTCCACTCTCTTAAAAATATTTCCAGATAGACATGTTACAGTGGAATCCTAAGCAGACTTACATTCTTTAAAGCAGAGGTGTCAAACTCATTTGTTACAAGTGCTAGATCTGACATAAATGACACTTTGCTGAGCCGGGCCTCGTGTGCCATAGGTACATGAGATATAAACTTTATAAAGGACCTAGGCAAACCCAATGAACAATATTATTTTTTACTCAAAACACAAACATGCTTAAAACATTAACATTCTTTACAGTATTTCCTTAAAGTATCTCCCTGATGCCCACCCTCCCATTTCCACCGTCCATTACCCATTAGCAGTATACAGGGACATAATGCACAGCCTCCATCATCTGGCAATAAAGGTAATCAGTTGCTCACAGGCCGGATAAAAGCCCTGAACAGGCCGGTTCCGGCCCATGGGCCATATGTTTGACACCTCTGCTTTAAAGTCTGTAAAAGCCAAGGGGCTTAGAAGGATGTAACTGTCAGTCTTGCACTATCAGCCTGCTACAGTCACCACAACATCATAACAAAGAATCTTGTGCACTTGAATAACAAATGTATTGTAGGATAAACTTCAATGAGCCACAACCTACCCATGCACTGGACTCTTGATATTTGCTAAAACAAGATTTTTGGGGTGCAAGCTTTTAAGAGTCAAAGCTCCCTTCATTAGATGCATATCTGATGAAGGGAGCTTTGACTCTCAAAAGCTCATACCCCGAAAATCTCGTTGGTCTCTAAGGTACTACAGGACTTGAATCTAGCTGCTCTACTGCAGACCAGCATACCTAACCTCTGAAACTTTGGATATAAATGTCTCTGCAACTGAATGTAGCACTTGATGCATATGCTGAAGTGATCCCTGGCTCACAGAAGTTTATGACACAAAAAATTCTATTAGATTTGACGGCCCCACAAGACTTTGTTTTATCTATAGTCCTATGTGGTTAAGAGTGGCGGACTCTAATCTGGAGAACCAGGATTGATTCCCCACTCCTCCACATGCAGCCAGCTGGGTGACCTTGGGTCAGTCACAGTTCTCTCAGAGCTGTTCTCTCAAGAGCTCTCTCAGCTCCACCTACCTCACAGGGTGTCTGTTGTGGGGAGAGGAAGGGAAGGAGATTGTAAGCTGCTCTGAGACTTCGAGTGAAGGGAGGGGTATAAATCCAACTCCTCCTCCTCCTCAATGTTACAGAAAAAATATTTTAGAATTAAAATCACATTATTATTTTTTTAGGAACTGTACCTAAAGCACTCCTCAAATGGACTCTAATGTGAGAACTAGAAGTATTCTTCACAAAGGTCATATCTTGGGAAGTTATTTCATGACCCATTTTTTCTCAGGGTCTATGGCAGTGATGGTGAACCTTTTAGAGACCGAGTGCCCAAACTGCGACCCAAAACCCACTTATTTATCGCAAAGTGCCAACACGGCAATTTAACCCGAATACTGAGGTTTTACTTTAGAAAAAACAACTCATACATTAACTTAAGATGATCCAAACAAAGTAAGGAAAGCAATCCCAAATGCTTTAATTTACTTAAAATTATTTGGCAGAGAATTTGACAGTTTAATGATGGTGTGGGCCTGGCTGGGGCGATGGCACGCGTGCCCACAGAGAGGGCTCTGAGTGCCACCTCTGGCACCCGTGCCATAGGTTCGCCACCACTGGTTTATGGGACTGCAGCCCAACTCAGGTAATAAATGACTAAACCTGGATAGCCCAGGCTTGCCCGATCTCATCAGATCTCAGAAGCTAAGGATATTCAGCCTTGGTTAGTATTTGGGAGACCACCAATGAAGTTCAGGGTTGATATTTGCAAGGGAGACCACCAATGAAGTTCAGGGTTGCTATGCAGAAGCAGGCAATGGCAAACCACCTCAGATATCTCTTGCCTTGAAAACCCTACAGGGTCACCATAATTTGGCTGCAACTTAATGGCAAAAGGGGGGGATAATTATTGGTACAAGGCTGGTAAAGCCAAGAAAGGGAAAGCCGAAAAGTCCTTTAAGCAGAGTTCTACTTACCTATACTTACTCTCACTCCATGTTGCAATGTGGAATTGGAGCTCTACATGATATAAAAGGCAGAAGGCGGAATAGTTAAGACCTGCCAAGTAGCACAAAATAAATTCATCATCATAAAAATATTAAGAAACAAATCAGAGATCTGTCCTGATTTGGCAACTGTCTTCACTCCAGAGTTCCAAGTTGAATGGAGAATAGTGTCTTCCTAACAGGTCTCACTACACCTCCAGTTCCATTCAGCTTTATTTTCCAGATAAATATGAATTGTATCCTCTTGGAAGAAGTTGCCAGAGTGGATCTTCCTCACCTTCTCTTCGCTCCCCTCTGCGTGCCCCTTCCCAATAATCTATGCTGCAGCATTAGGGGCAGCAGTGGGGGTGGGAACTGGGTGAAATCGTCTTCTCCTCTCTTTTGGTTGATGGCTTGCTCCACCACTGTCAGAAAAGGCAAATGGGGGCTACTTTGCCCAATTGTTTTTTTTCTCAGTGCATTTCAGCAGATGATTTTCAGGTCACGTGGGGGGGAGAGATAGGGAAGATCCTCTCTGCTCGCTCAATCTCGATGAACTGAAATACTCACTGAGGTAGGAAGGCCATGGTGATGTCTGGTTTAGAAAGTTGTATTTTAACCACAAAGACCCAGGTTAAAATCTCCACTTTAGCCATGAAATTTATGGGTGGCCTTACACCAGTCAGTGTTGCCAAGAGCCAGTACAGCAACTAGACTTTCTCTGGGGGGGAAGAAGGAGGGTGTCCCTTTCATCACCAAAAAGACTGTGCTGGAGATAATGAGGCATCCACGCATGAAATCATGTAGAAAGGGGGCTATAATAAAGAGAGGAAATGAGTGAAACGTTGGCTGGGTCCAACCCTCCATCTTGACCCCACTTCATACATTTGTGCAATATTTAAAAACACACAAAATGAAGGAGGGAAAGGGAGAAACAGAGACAAGGACAACAGGCCACACTGATCTGATTGCTCCCTCTCAACATGGTCCCACTCATTCATATAAAGAGACTCACCAATCCGTAAAGAAAAGAGCAAGGAAAGCCACTTTGGGAACTCATATTTTCTTACTTTAACGCTATGTCATCAGAGAAACTAGCGAGTGTAATGTAAGTTAAGCAAAAGGAGATTATGGATTTCTAGAGAGGCATTTTGCTGTCACTAACACTCCAGCATTGGTCCAGGAGAGCATTATGCTGCCTCTTTCCAGAGAGCATTTTGCTGTTTTAGGCTGCGATCACACATGCCTTTAGATTCAACATAGGTTCAAATGCCTGATGGATCTAAAGGGAGCGATCAGACAGCCACATCTGGGAAGGGTCCTGCAGTCATTGGCAACCCGTGCTGCTCCGCTGTAGAAGTTGAGTTGAAAGACATTGGGGAAAGTCCAGCTCTAATGGGTTCTGACGGGTCATGGACAGACTTTCCCCAGTCTGATCACACAAGCACACTCTCATGCCGTCGAGATGGCCTGATCATGCCATCCCAGCTCGGTGCCGTTTCCCCCCACCCCTCACAGTATGCGCATCATCACATATTCCATAGGGGGCTCTCAGTGTGGAGGTGCAATTCCTCATTTATGCACATGGGAAACAAATGGCAAAAAATCCCCCAACTCACCTGCAGTTGCATCTGATCACACAGTGACGGGCTGAGCCCGCAGCTACAAAGGGAGGTGTGATCTTGCAACTGCATGTCAAATTCCTCCAGAGGAAACAGCCTCGCTTCTCTTCCGCTTCAGCTGGCGCGTGTGACTTCAGCCTTAGACGAACAAAATAAAGCAGATGGCCTGCCTGACTTCATGGGCCCATACTAGGGTTGCCAACCCCCCCGGTTTGCCAGGGGTCCCCTGTTTTTTGGGGGGGCTCTACCCCCCACCCCCAACACCCACAGCCACCCATCTCTCTCCCTTTAAGTGTGTAGAACCCGTGTTTCCTCCCAAGCCTGATCTCCGCAAGCTTGCAGGGAAATGCCAGCTTTGTGCTCTTAAAAGGGAAATGCGGCTGCTCTTAAAGGGGAAACACCGGCTCCTGTATTTAAAAGGGAAACACCGGCTCCCTTAAGTGCAGGGAACTGCCGTTTCTGGAGATCTGGCGCATGGGCAGGTGGGGGGGCGGACGTCCCCAACATGACATCATCACGTCGGGATGCCCCGCCCTCTCCAGGAACGCCCCCAAAGTCCCCCGCTGGGGGTGGAAGATGGACTTGGCAACCCTAGCCCATACTCCTCACTCTCCCACACACATACAATCCCTGGACCCATCATAATTTCTCAGTCCTCCGTCTCAGAAGTTGGATATATGGGAGAAATCATCCTATCTATGCACGCCATCCCGAGCCCTTTGGGAGAAGGGTGGGATAGAAATGTGAAGAATGAATTAATGATTTGCAGTGCTTCAGTGTGGTGAGACCATAACTTACCATTATTTGGAAGTAGGGTTGCCAGGTCTGGGTTGGAAAATTCCTGGAGACTTTGGGGAGGGTGGAGCCAGGAGAGGGTGGGGTTTGGGGAGGGGAGGGGAGGGGCCTCAGCACAGTACAATGCCATAGATCGCACCCTTCAGAGCAGCCATTTTCTCCAGGGAAGCTAATCTCTGTCAGCTGGAGTTCAGTTGTAAAAGCGGGAGATCCCCAGGCCCCACCTGGAGGCTGGCAACTCTATTTGGAAGTTCTTTGAAAAGTGGAATTGACTGAGTAGTGGCTGAAGAAAGGTGCGAAACTCAAACATCACCAGACCAAAATAAGTGATACAAAGTCACAACTGAAGTCTACTGCTGAAGATAAGCAGGGCTAGCTCTGTAAACTGTCTGGTTTGTTTCCTGAGATCCTCAGAGGGAAAATTGGAGCTTAGGGAGTCACCAGTTACCGCTGAGCAGGGAAACATCTTAGACCTTGGAGCCTGATTATTATTATTATTATTGTGCTAGTTTACACACTTCAATAGCTCCACAGATGTCAAGGCTTCCTTAATTCCATTAGTTTTACTGGTCTCAAAATTGTGCTCATGAGGTTTAGCATCTATTTGCAAATCAAAGAAAAAACTTATTCTGGAGATGTCTCAGCTCAACAGTTGGAAAACGCATGTCGTTCTCAAAGCTTTTGCTAAGAATCCTGATTTCAGCTATACAACTTGAACATTTTGTCATTCACCGATTTCCCACTACACTATTCTTTAGTCTATTAAGATCATTATTCTGAACCATTTGTGTGAACCGCATGGGCTCAGGTCATCATTGTACATAAGATAGATGTGCAGTGTGCTAAAACATGCAGCACAATAAAACTATCACAGCTGTGCTCGCTTTGGAGCAATGTGCCTGAAAAATCAGGTGGCAGCTCAAAACTTGCTTTTTCTCTCTTTTATAGACCAACATCTGCCATGCACAGACCTCTCTGCACCATTTTGTACCGCAGGGACTTTAGCTGGATGACAGTGTCTCCTAATAATCTGTTGTACATTCCAACTGCCAAACAATAGTCAATGCTGTCTCTCTCTTTTCCAGGTTTTATGGAAACAAGGTGACTGTTGGGTCTAGTAATGGATCATACACCTCAGTCTTTTCTACTTGTAAGTATGAAAAGCTGAAAAGAACAACAGCTATATTGTAGACAGCCTTTCAACAACTGGATTTAATCATCTTCAGCAACCCACTGTTGGAATGTTCCGCAAACTGAAAAGACATCCTAAAAAGACCTGAAGCGGTCTGAGAAGGAAAAGCAAGCCTACATGAGTCAGGACATTATAGTTGTTTGCTCTTTTAAATTTGAAATGTACTAGAGCCTGTTCCATCTCTACAGTGGCTCCCACCTTGTGGAAGGGGCTCCCAAGAAGGTGAGGTGGTTTCATTATGAGGGCTTTTAATGGAGTTTAAACTGCAAGCATTTTTGTGGGAATGGGAGTCTGACGCCCCTTCTCCACTCACACAGAGTGCCTACCACCCTCAGCAACCTCTCTTTCTCAGGTTCAGGGTTTTCAGTAGGTCAGGATGTCACAAGCTACACTTCTTGTCTCTTTTAAAATATACAGAGAACCTTGACTATTTCACACCTCATGTCCTCTCTCTCACCCTCAGAGACATCCACAGACAGGGTGGATAAGCCCTCACTCACACAGGGCTATTGGGGTTAGGGCTCAAACACTGTTTCGATCACTCACTGTCACCATTTATTCATATCTTATAATATATAAAGAGACCAAGATATTAAATTTTGTGTGTTTCTTTCCCTTAGACATGTAGCCCACAATGTTAATCCAAACAAGAAAACTTTTATTTTTGATATGAACATAACACTGAGGAAAGTAAGGTATAAGTAACAACATTTCACTTCTATTGAACTTTTGAACTGAGGTCCTATTCCTACAACTGGGATATTTTTGCTTACAAATTTACTATATTCATCCTGCTTTAAGCAGTTCTTCTGCACAGTTCTACTCTGGAGACAGATCAAGATGGGTAGCCATGTTAGTTTGTCTGTAGCAATAGAAAAGTGTAAGAGTCCAGTAGCACCTTAAAGACTAACAAAATTTGGGGTAGGGTATAAGCTTTCATAAGTCACTGCTCACTTCTTCAGATACAGCTAGAATGTGAGTCCATCTGCCCTATTTATTGGAAAGTACAATGTCATTTGGAATCTGAAATCACTCCACTATCTAATACATAAGATACATAAGACAGATGGACTCACATTCTAGCTGTATCTGAAGAAGTGAGCAGTGACTCACGAAAGCTTATACTGTACCCAGAGGTCATTTCGGGGGGGAACGCGGGGGAATGCAGTTCCCCTGGGTGAGGTGCGGGGGGCGGGGCACATGACGAAGCCCCACCCCCCGCTTCCGGCCGCC
Source organism: Gekko japonicus (assembly GCF_001447785.1). Taxonomy (NCBI): domain Eukaryota; kingdom Metazoa; phylum Chordata; class Lepidosauria; order Squamata; family Gekkonidae; genus Gekko; species Gekko japonicus. The sequence continues at coordinate 713,201 of NW_015169794.1, forward strand.
CCACTTCCAGCCCTCATTCAGCCAGGAGGAGGCAGGAGAAGAGGGAGGGTAAGTTGCTTCCTCCCTGCCTCTCCCCACCCCTGCCTGCCTGGGGCCAGGGAGGGCCTTGGCGGGGCTTCCTCGCACTCCCGCTGGCCTTGCAGGTCCACCGCCAGGCCCCTGATGTCAGGGGGTGTGGCATATGCTAATGAGTTATGCTAATGAGTTCCCCTAGCTCTTTTTCTACGAAATGACCCCTGACTGTACCACAAATTGTGTTAGTCTTTAAGGTGCTACTGGAGTCTTATTCTTTTCAACTGCCACAATTCTAGTCTGTCAGACATCTTCCTTTCCCCCACTCTTATCCTAAGCTGTCAACTTCTCTGCCACTAACTCCTAACTGCCATCTTCAGCAACTGTTTTCCATGTCTCCCTCGCTCAACATTCTGTCAGCTCTCATTGGTTGCTCTTAGAGAGAGGCAGAACCTAGACTGTCCGTTGCAGGGAGTGAATGGCCCTTTTACTGTATTTTGTGTGTTTTTAATCTTGGAATTTTAAACCAACTTGGACCACAAGGGAAAGGTGCGATATAGATATTTAAATAAGTAAATAAGATACATGAAGCCAAATAAGATACATGAAGCCAAAACACTTAACAATATAGATTACATGCATACATATCAATTAATTAGATATTTTAACTTTAGCGCTTAGGTAAGGCAGCGATCAAGCAAAATTATTTCTAAAATTTATATCTTTCCCAAACCATAATTAAAGCACAATTAAGCAGGTACAATTAATGTTATAATTTTAAAACAATGGCTGTAGGGCTGATTACTCACATCTGATGAAGTGTGCATGCTTAGACCCAGAATTAAACTTTGTTGGTCTTAAAGGTGCCGCAGGACTCAGACTTTGTTCACATAACAAATTCTCTGTGTCCTTTGCCTCATTCTGTCTAGATATTCTCATCTGAGAAGGATGCTCGATATCTTTTAGCAAAAAGAAGTTTCTTGGAGGTACCTCAAACTTTTTTCCCTTATATAATTAATATTTTAAAGACTTCCCAAGCAACGATGCTAAATGACACAAAAGATAACTATTTCTGGACCACAATAGAACTGGATTTGGCAGCTGTTTATGACTTTCTTCTCTTTTAGTTATTGATCAGTACTTGTGAGTTCTGGGATTTTTTAAAAAATCTGTTTTTCCTTGAATGTGCTTCTTGGCACTCCATGCCTCAAAAGACCTGAAAAGATCATTAAATAGAATAGTAACAATGTCATGTGTTAAAAGGGACATGCATGAGGATTCTAGGTACAGCCACTAGCTGACATTATCAGTCTAGTACTTCCCACATACACACACACACACACGTTTCTTTCAAGAAGCTCAGAGCAGCTTACATAGCTCACGTCCTCATTTTATCCTCACAATAACCCTGTCAGATAGGTTAGGTTGAGAAAGAGTGAAAACAGCCAACCGACATCCAGCGAGCCTTCATGGCACAATGGGGATTAGAACCCAGGTATTCAAGATCCTAGTCCAGCACACTGTGGTGCACTAGTTAAGAGCAGTGGACTCTAATCTGGAGAACCAGGTTTGATTCCCCACTCTTCCACATAAAGAGTGACCCTGAGCCAGTAACAGTACTCTCAGAACTCTCTCAGCCCCACCTGCCTCACAAGGCACAAGAGAGAAAGAGAAAGGGGATTCTAAGCCACTATGAGACTCCTTAAATTAGAGAATCCTCCTCCTCCTCCTCCTCTTCTTCTCATAACTAAAACACCACTCTGACTTGTGTCTCTAAATGTTCACAGACATTCTGACAACAGAGGGAGGAAGGCCAATGACAGAATGGTGATGACTTGGGCAACTTTTGTGAGGAAAGTAAAATTTGAGTTTGGATAGAAAAGGCATGCATGGGTGTTGGGGTCAGGAAGGAAAGTACATTTTGGTCATTAAGGGTGGAGAATGTTGTCAGATATTGAACTCTCAGAAATCATTTGCAACTGGGGTTTTTCTGTGTGGACAAGACAATCCAATTGCAAACTAACGGACAAAAGACATAAAAGGTAGGAACTGAGAGTGTGCTAAAAAGCAGGGACCCAGAGGAAGGGTGCATGAAATGAGGCTTGGGAATTGGTCTTGTGCTCTGTGTATCTGAGCAGGCACAATATTCCCTACTATTATCACTCCAGTTCTTTGATCCAATTTGGCTGCAATTTCACTGAGCCTTTTCATCAACCACCCTATGATGATCCCAACTCTCAGAAGGAAAGCATAACCAAACAACAATGAAGCAGAAGCTTCTTTCTTGTTTCAAGTGTTCATGGTGCAGAAGTTGACATACTTTATGGACTGGCTTATGGGATCAGACACAAATGCATTTTTTAGAGGCAAGTGGAAGCAGATTGTGGGAAAGAATGTCGTAAGTGCAGATGTCGAAACAGACATTTCTCTCTCACCTAAGAGTGCAGTTGAGTCAAAGGTGTTACATCTACAGTAAAACTGGGCCTCCAGCAGCCAAGATTCTAGTTCAGGATCTGTGAAGCAGACAACTTTCACTCTTTTATGAAAGACAGATGATGATTAAAAACAAAGCTCCTGAGCAAAAGATCTGACAGGTCTACTGATCCCTGTGTAGCTTCATGAAGATCAGTTTAAAATGATCAAAAAATTAAATAAAATCTCCAACACATTTCCACTACATCTCCTGCAATATTTAGCATGCTTTGCCTTTCTTCGTGTGGTTTGTTTACTGTTTACTGCAAGGCTTCCTTTAAAAAACACACCAGATAGAGGAAATCTCAGCACTCATTTCACACCCTTCAAGCAAACGTCAATGATTCCCAGGCCTGTGTGCTTTTGCCCTTGCTTGTCAAAGGAGCCTACTGCAAAGAAATCTCTCTCCTTCCCAACCCAACCCAACCCAACCCGCCCCTTCCCCTGAAAAAAAGTGAAAGCTCTACATTAGCTTCCCTTGAACTCAGTGGCTAGTGAGGAACCCCAGGAGGATTCGCGCAACCTTCATTCCACAACTGGAATGGTGTATCCACAGCACTATTGTGGTTGCCATAAATTATTTTTTGTTTGGGAAAAAAAAGCTTTCACAGGGATAGGTCTCCTCCCAAGTTTATTGTGGTTAGTGTAAAGAAATAAAAAAGAATACATCATTCTTCATTATTGAGTTTGTTTTAATGAAGAAACATGAGGCCCAGTAAAGAACTGAAGAGCTGCTTCTTTCCCAGGCAACTTTTTTGGCAGTGTATTTCAATGCAAAAAGCCTGGAACGCTTCCTTCCCCCCAGTATTATGGGGAAAATTTCACTCCATGAAGATGTGCCCTGATTCCCTAAGTATGAAGCTGAGGCACCAGAGTGGGGGAAACAAAGCTTCATCTCTATAACCCATGTCCTGCTGATACATTTGGCCCAGAAGCACAGCTAGTGCTCAAAAAAGACATTACAAAACTGCAGGCCATCTGTGTATTCTGAGGCAAATTCTGGGTATTGTTTGAACTCTACTTGAAAATGGAATCTTGTGTCCCTTTTAAGTCATGCATTTCCCATTCCTCATAGATGCTTTTCATTCTGGTTCAGGAAACAGTGTACCACAATGTAATGTCAGTGAACCTCCATCAGAGTAGCTCATGATCCACAATCTTTGAAGGAAATCCCAGCTATTTATTCATTTATTATTTATCATATGGCAGAGTTGCACACAGGAAGCGTATAACATTATAAAATACATAACCAAGTTGATACAATGGGTAGGCAGACCTATTGGGCAATCCCCCTAAATACTTTTAATTTTTCAGTCCACCCAGTCGCAGCTGGGGAGAGTTCAGAGAGCTCTGTCACATCTCCCTGGAAAGCACAACACTCACATTCCTGTGACAGATGGGAAATAGTTTTGCAGGCTGCCTCACAATCACATTTGGGTCCTCCTGGTATTTTGCCCCATTTAAATAACAGGTCTGCATGACTGCCAAAGCCTCTTCATATTCTATTAGCCATCTTCCATACTTTACGCGGCCAGTCAAATAATTGAAAACAGAGATCACTGAAAACAGAAAATTGCCTATCCACAAAGACATGGCTGACATGGACCTATCCAGACTAAAGTCCCAACATCCAACAATAAGATCTGCACAAATCCTGCAATCACAAAATTTTGATCTAGAGAATGAATGGTTGTGAACATGGATGCAATCAGTTCCACCTGATATCCGTAACCTGATAAACACCAACGAGAGGCCCATGTGATTTGACTTGCCATGTAGAGTATGGAAGATAGCTAATAGAATACAAACAGGGAATCCCTGCTGATAAGCCTTTCCTAAAAGCCAATTTTAGAATCTCTAACACTAAATATTAGCTTTAGCATTAGCTCAGGCTTTGTGATTTACCTAGTCTAAAAGTACTTGAGATCACATTTCTGGAAACTATCAAAGGTTATATCGTTATTAAAGGCAGGCCTCGGTTCCTGCAGGAGCGCACCGGAGCACTGCTCCGCCAGTCAGGAGCCCAGGGGGCGGGCACATAAGCCCCGTCCCCTGCTCCCACCAGCCATCAGCTGGGACACGGGGGGGACGTTCCCCCGCCTCCCTGAGCCCCGGGGGTGGTGGTCTTGGACTCGTAGGGGCAAATTCCACCTCTCGCGCGAGAGGTCATTCTGGCTCCCCCAGCTCTCTTTCAGGCCTTCTTAAAAAGTTATGGCCACAGCCTCTGTTCTCAGTTGCAGCTGCGACACCCGTGCGGGGGGAGGGGCGGGGCAAAACGTTCTCCTGCCTCCCGGAGCCCCAGGGTGGTGGCCTTGGACTCGTAGGGGCAAATTCCACCTCTCGCAAAGGCCCAGAGCACCCTCCCAAAACCTTCAGACCTCCCTTTTGGCCGAATACTAAGTGTGAGGACCAGGCAGAGTGAACAATGAAAATAGTTTATTTTATAGGAGGTCAAACAAACTAGGTGCAGGAATAGTAACAGTAAGTGGATGAAAAGAAAAGAAATCAAATGCCCTAGCTGTCCCTAGCTCACTATCAAGTGGCCTTAGACTACTTACCCTTCCCTCAGGATGAGGGTTTCTTCCCCACAGCAGCCTTCCTTCTGGCTCTGCCCTCTGGAAAGAAGAACAGCTTTTCCTGTTGTACCAGTTCTCCTATTCCCAGCCCTCTTCTTCCCTATTGGTCAAAATCGGTGCCAAAACTTCCCAAGGCCTTCTGGGATTTGTAGGCCCAGCCTCCCTTACTGCTAGCCAGACTCCCTGGGCCTAGTAGGCCTCTGGTGACACAGCCCAGATCATGACAGGAGGGAAGTAGGGAAGGACAGGCCTGTAGCATTCAAGAATGTCATTTCAGCTTCTATTGCTTTGTTGGACTGTCCAAACACTGCCAACATTTCCTCCTGTTATTCAGTTAAAAAATGGGTGTCTGCCTATTGTAACTGCTCCTGAACCAAAAAGGGAAATTAATATAAATGCACAGGGCTTCTATCCAGATAACTGGATTCTCAGATAAAATGCAGAACAGTTATTAGTTGGCTTTCTCTGGGCAAAGGTCGTATGAAATGGGAGCTGAAACTGATGTTATCTTTGCCATTCAAAAAATATCTCTGGCTTCCTGACAGAAGCTTAAATGAAAGGAGAAGCTAAAACAAACGGGTTATTTTGCCAAATTTATCACATAATGCAGTATTTTTAGTCATGCTCCCTTGAGGTCTCATTTTCTTTGCTTTTAATCTTCTTCTCACTGGGATCTGGAGACCTGCTGACTCTCGTGGAGGCTTTGGTGACCTATGGCTACTCCTTCCACCGGGATTCACAAGTTTCATTTTTGCAAAGAAAATAAGAGATTTGCCCGCACTGAAAAAATTTCCACATATTTTTAACATTTATTTAAAGTATTGATTTATTTGCCATATTTTCCTACTGCTTTTCAACCCTAATGGCTCTTGAAGTGTTCACAGTAATAATCACATCATTAAAAATCAGTTAAAATAACAATCTGATGCTTCACTGCTCACTTCTTCAGTGACTCACGAAAGCTCATACCCTTCCACAAATTTTGTTAGTCTTTAAGGTGCTACTGGACTGTGTTCTACTGCTATAGACAGACAAGCATGACTACCCATCTTCATGATTCTTCAGTGAGCACTTCAGCAATAAAAAGCAGGAAAACAGATTATAAAAACCAATTACACAGTGACAGAGCTCCAAAATTAACCAACCAGATCCCATAAAAGGGTCCAACATAATATATGTTTCTTTACTTCACTTGTAAAGGGAGGGAGGGAATGTGCCAACTTCCCTTCAAGGGTAACAGAATTCCCTTATTCAAGGGTCATCATTAACATTTCCTGGGGGGGGGGAGAATAGACAACGTTTTTAAAAATGTTGGGGAGGGGGTGTTTGCCAATATACATCTTTACAGCCATATTTAGACATACCCTAAACATTGAACTGTGTTGAACCTACATTAGACTCTCATCTTTCCGGTCCAAAATTGCAAACTTGAATACCATTTCTAAAACTAATTTATTTGGGAATAAATTCTGTTGATGGAAATGGAATTTGTTTCCCAAGACTACTGTTCTAGGGACAGCCTAAACGTCTTTTGTATGGTTGTTTCTCTATATAGCATTCATAACATGTGAACAATCTTGCCTCAGATGGACAGCCAACAAGTCCCATCAGTAGCTACCAGGAAACTCCAGCATCAAATAATAAACAGCTCTACACATTACACCAATGTATGGGGGAAGCTCCATGCAGATGTCATTTGTTATGGTCTCCATATGGGAGCTTTAATGTGTGGATCAGCCTTTCAATCATTGTCTATATACCACCTCCTGGATTACAATAGTTTACGAGAAAAAGATGAATTAGCCATCTCAGGCTTCAATCCATGAACTCAAGTCTTTAGATATGACATCCACATGAGTAATTTTATTTTAGATAATAGCCTCCAAGAAGAGATGACCCAGCCATCCCAGGCCTAAATCCACAAACTCAAGTCTTTAGATATTATATCCACATGAATAATTTTATTTTGTGGCCCAGAGCAAGTAGATCTTAGAGACCTAGCAGGTACCAGCTCTGGAAACTGGGTGTATAAACAAATAGTGCCATCTGTTTTTAAATTGTTGTTCATAAAATGTTGTTCTTAATTGTTTTTAAACTGTCTATTAATGTATTTATATTATGATGCTAAATGGCTTTGTGATCCACCCTGAGCCCACTAGTGGGGAGGGCGGAATAAAAATTTGATAGATTGATAGGTGAGAGAGAGAGAGAAATTTTATATTGTGGAATTTCTGAAATAATATTAAACTATTGGAAAGAGTGCATGCCAGTGTTCTTCTTCTGCAGCTCTCTGAGTTATTTTCAGACAGTTCTGCTAGCAAACCAATTTTATAAAGAAAGAAGGCCATGCCAACAAAAGTCTATTCAAATCCTCGGTTGGACCAGATTCTGCCAGTCCATGAAACCTTCAGTTCATGCTATACTTATCAAAATAAAATGTGTATGAATCCAATTTCTGCCTTATACTACTTCTTCCTCTTGTGCTAACAGTGCCATCCTAAACCAGTCTATTCATGTCTATTCAATGGGCCTTACTCCCATTGGGATTGCAGTGTAAATCTCTCTCCAGTGGAGAGAAATTTAGCATAAGCAAGTCATTGGATCCAGCTTGACAGAAAGGCATAACTGGATCCAACTCAGCAGAAGAGATCAATTGGGTCCACAGGATCCAACATTTCTTGGGTGTCTCTTCACTAAAAATGCTTCCACCTAAAACTACTTCTTGAGAAAAATATGAAAAATATTAATATCTCCAGGACAAGACTTGATTTTGGATGGTGGAAAAGGTGGGGCATAAATGTTTTCATAAATAATGGAAAATAAATGAAGATGGGGTGGTCAGGTCTGTCGCTGCCATGCCATTGTAATGAGACAAAGGGAGTGCTGCTTCAAACAACATTTGTCCTTTCAACTACAGTCTGACTTTGGTTCATGCACAGCTGTTGACATGTGGGTGGGTTGCTTCTAAGATTAAATGGAAGATGGTCCTGCAAGAAGTTGAACAGAGAAACAACCCCAGGCTCACTGAAATTGGATTAACATTCTGAGTTACTCATTGCTTCCTAGAAGTGAGATCTTGCTACACAAGCTTTGTTTGAGATGATGAGTGGGAGCCAAGCCATTCCATGAGCCAATGCCTGGAGCGCTCTAACACTTAGAAGGCTTCAGAGGACCCTCCCCTGATTTTCTGCCATCTGGTTTTGTTCTCAAAAGTAGCCAGAAAATTCCACAATCAAAAATAAAAGTAATTCAAATAGCCTGGTTTTTTCATCTGTGTTTGTGATCTTTCTTTGCAGCATGTGTCCTACGCATGTGAGGGAGATCTTACCACCCACCCACTATGCAAAACATTATTTTGTAGAATAGAGTACGGGTTGGGGTGGACACATTGGCCCCCTGAGGCGCCCATAGGAACTGAAAAACAGACACGAGCTATTGGTTGTGATGTCATTCAAAATATTAGGGAGGCTATGTTTCTTGGGAACAATTCAGGAAGCCCTGCAGGCACACTTTTACATCTTGTGGGTACACAGATGTACTAACATCTCTTTTTGCACTGATGGAATGCAGCGATAGAACAACATCATGCTTTTGGATGCTCTGGGGGCTGAGTGTTATACATTACATGTTAATAATGTAGATGGTCCAGGCTAGACAGATCTCCTCATATCTCAGAAGCTAAGCAGGGTTGGCCTTGGTTAGTACCTGGATGGGAGACAACTAAGGAGGTCCAGTTTCACTATGCAGAGGCAGGCAATGGAAACCACCTCTGCTTGCCTCTTACCTTGAAAGCCCTGTGTGGTCATTATATGTTGGCTGCAACTTGACAGCACTGTACACACACGCACACCCAGAATAGGTCATCCATTGGGGGAAAATTAATATAAATATTTGCATAAGGCTCCCCACTTAGAGGTCATGCAAAAGTTTTTCAGGTTTTTGTACTTCTGCAGTAAATAGGTTTGATTTCAAAAAGCAAAATGGAAGAAAATATGAAGCACATATCCAGATCATATCCAGATCCTTTCCACTGTTACGAATTTGGAAAGGTGTAGTTGGAGCAATTAGCTCATGTGACATAGTCTACCATGTGTGAAGAAGCTCACTGTGTGGATCAGGCAATTTTCTCCATGTTATTTCGAACAGCTTTTCAAAAAGCAGAGAAAATCACCATATCTTGTATGAAGTTCCTGCAGCTGTAGCACAGACAGTTTCCCTCCACTGAGCAAAACCATTCTGATCAAAAGGGGCATCTTCCAGCTGGTCAGAACAGTGGTCTAAATATGGAGCTAGCTTCATGGACCCAAGATGGGGAGACCTTCTTCTTGTGATGCACCCTTTTCCAACTTGAACAGAGATACTTCAGCAGATGTCTGCAGAGATGGTTCTATGAAATCAGGAGGAAATGAGGAAAGGGAGAAGGTCATTAAAAAGAAGGGGAAATCTCTGTACACCACTTATCTCTTTCCTACAAATTAGGAATAAGGGATAACATTAAATTCTATGCATGTTTACTCTGAATCAAATCTCACTGACATCAGTGAGGCTTACTCCCTAGTAAGCATGCAGGGGGTTGCAGCATTTCTCTCTCAGGTGTGTAGCAGACTGACTAGGATACTGAGCAGAAGAACAGATTCAAATAATAAAAAATCAAATTGGATTGGGATCAAAAGTTCTCTCACATTCAGCAACATTGAGACCCATTGTAATAGTTTGGACCCACCTGTGACTTTAAGCAGAATGACTTGGACTATGGAACAATGTTGCACCTGTTTCATTCACAAAGTGTTTGCTTCTCTAGCAACCTATAGAGATGGACTATAAAAGTCTAGTGATTTGCGAGATATACTTGGCTTGACATGAAAGTGGAAAAAGAAGGTGAGCAGGAAGTGAAAAACGACATTGCAGAAATTCACTAATAAAAACACTTCAGTCATCTGAACCTGCACTTCTCATATGGTTCCCATTTTGCCCTCCAAACATGGCCACGTCCAGAAAATGAAGCCATAAAAAGAATTGCCTTTTGTCTCGAATGCATTATATCTGCTTAGCTCATCAGGTGAAGCTAGACTGTTAAGGCAACAGTATAGCAATCCCTTCTATCTTATGTTTGTGAAGTCATCCTGATCCAGAGATTTTCCAGGTATCTGCAAGTAGAATCTTATTTGCACAAGTGCTTTGTTTGATCGTGCTTTGGTCACCTGCTGATTCCGTTCACATTCTGCAGTTAACTGATCATATGCCTCAGATGTGGCTCAGATTTGCTCTAAGCAAATTCAAATGTACCTGAGTAACACTGTCACGAATGAGGTACTAGGCCAGGCAAGAGCAAGAGAGTCCAAAGGCAGTCCTAAGTCAAAACCGAGTAAGCAGCAATACCAAGAGACCAAGTCCAAATTACCAACCGTTAGAGTAGTCGTTAAAGCCAGAGTCCAAATAAGTCAGAAGCCGGAGAGTCAGGGGTCCGAGGTGTAGATCAGGAGCGAAGTCGTACGAGCTGAGGTCAGGAGCCGAGAAGTCAAGACGAGGAGCAGGAACAATAACACGGCTGCAGAACTTCGTCCAAAATGACTAGTTGCTAGCACATCTAGTTGGCGTGGGTGCTAGAGCTAAATAGCCTGTCAGGCTGTTGGCAATTAGCGCACCCTGATTGTGTCCCGGCTCCCGCTAGTACTCAGGGCTAAAAGAGCACCTACCATGCATGCGTGCATCCCGCCACCGGGATGCCATGTCCCATCGGCGTTGTTCCCTTAGATGGGATACCGGTGGGGGCGAGTCAGGGGGCATGTTACTCCGGCATGAGTCTGCTTCAGCTGCTGCTGGACCAGTTTCCGTGGCTTCAGGTGCGGGGTTGTCAGGAGCCAGGAGCTCATCCCCAGCAGTACTTAGGTCTGCTAGGGCCAAAGGCTCATCCTCATCAGCCTGTTGATCTTCTGCTGGGGCCAAGTGCTCGGGTTCAGCAAAGCCGTGACAAACACAATTCCTGTGCTTTTTTGCATGGTATATTGCTTTCTTGCAGCATCTGCTTCCTATTTTTAAATCTGTCAAAAGAAAATAAACCCAATTTGAGATTTTTGAGGTGAGACTTGCTACTTAGGTTTCTGTGCACGTTGATTGTCTTCTTATTAATTTAGCTAATCTTGTCATCAGTTCTTGCAATCAGTTCTCAAATACATGCCACTGTGTACTTGAAAAGAAAACAGTGTAATCGAGGTGATTTTGTTCATTTAAAGAATGTATCTCAACACAGGATGAATAGGCAACTAAACCCATGCTGTTGTGTATGCTGACCGCCACCGGGGGCCAGCGGCCAGCCAGAGCTGCCAGAGCTTGACTCTGGAACAACAATAGGGACTAGGCTCCTAGTCCCTCCACTGGGGAGCCAATGGGATCCGTGGCGGGAGATTCAAACCCACCAATGGTGACCAGGGGTGTGTCCCCAGGGATGTATATAGTTGGCCCCCCGGGCCGTTGTCCTCTGTTCTTGTTATGTTCTGAATAAAGCGTGCTATGCACTACGTCGTCGTCTGTCGTT
>NW_015169794.1:724848-741924 GCF_001447785.1 Gekko japonicus
CGCACAATGGCAACCACTCCAGGGTTCGGGCCGCAGCCGCCCTTCGACATGACCCATCCACAAGACTGGCCAGCCTGGGTCAGGGGCATCAAGTCAGCGCTTGCCTTCTGCGACATCACAGATGACGGCAAGAAACGAGGTTTCCTCTTGGCCTCCTGTGGCACCGCCGTCGTGTCCCTGGCCAAAAGGTTGTTATCTCCAAAGGACCTCGACGCCTGCATGTTCGAGGAGATCGTCAGCGCGGTGCAGAACTACTTCGCACCCAAACCGTCGAAGCTGACTTGCAGGGTGACCTTCTACACCCGAAACCAGCTGGCCCAGGAGACCGCCATCGAGTTCCTAGCAGAGCTGCGCCATCTCGCCACCGACTGCAACTTCGGGGCCCATCTAGATGACGCCCTCCGGGACCACTTTGTCATGGGCCTGCGGGAGGAGAAGCTCCGGCGAAAACTCATGGCCATGGAGAAGGTCGACCTCAAAGGGGCCCTCGCCGCAGCAGTCGCATGGGAGAGGTCACACACCGCCCCTGCTCAACCCACCAGGTCGAGCCGGAAGGTCCCGAGGATCAGGACGTCCACCAGGCCTACGGAGAGGCCCGGCAGCGCACCCAAGCACCGCAGCGCACCCTAGCACCACAGCGTACCCAAGCTACACACCCAAGCTTCAGCCGCCAGCATCCCAGCGCCACCGCGTGTGCCAGCTGCGGAGAACCGCACGAGCGGAGGACCTGCAAATTCCGCAACGCAACTTGCCACAACTGCGGGCGCTCCGGCCACATCGCGAAGGTCTGCCGGGGCCCCCACACCCAAGGGGCCTGTTTGTCCAGTAGGCGGTGGAGGGGCTCAGCTACCACCGCCTTGTGGGGAAGAAAGGCGTGATAGAAGTTCAGGATCCCTAAGAACGCCTGCAGCTCCCCCTTGGACTTGGGTGGCGGTGCTTCCACGATCGCCTTCACCTTCTCGCGGGTTGGGTGTAGGCCATCTGCGTCTACCGTGAATCCCAGGAAATCCACGGACGGCACTCCCAAGCGGCACTTGTCGAGTTTAACTTTCAGCCCAGCATCCTGGAAACGGCTGAGCACGGCGCGGAGGCGAGCGGCAAAGTCGGCAGGCGAAGCGGCGGCCTTTATTAGGTAAGTTGGTTAATTTTGTGACCTGACCATGATCTCGGGGGGATACATACATGTTCTCTGGTAACTGAGGTGTTTTAGTGATTTAGGTGATTTAGTACACGGAATGCCTGGGAAAAAGGATTCCTGGGAAAAAGAATGCCTGGGAAAAAGGATTCCCCAGAGTTCTTATGAGTTGAAATGGAAGAAAAGAGAAGACTGAAATGTGCCTAACATTATGATCCTGGGATATTTCAAACTCTGATATATTGATATGAAGGGGTGTGTTTGTATGAGTTTCCCCCCTCTATACTCAGATTAGATTCTGGCAAGATATTTAGGAGGAATCTGGGAGACAGAAAGGCATTTATTTCAAAATGTCTTTGGGAATCATTTGCACATAAGTGGGAGCAGAAGCTATAAGAAATTAATAACATCATCTAAGGATGATATTCAGAGATAGCAAATAGAGCACCAGGGACTGGATGTCTAGGTGGAATGTGAGAGATCAGGGTTCAGAAAAGCAAGCCTAATGGCCAACCACTAGTATCATGTGACCTTTCTGACACTATTTGTTACATCCCTTCCCTTCCTCCAAAGATCTCAGGGTGGTGTAACTTTTCTTCCCTTTTCCATTTTATCCACCTCTGAGGTAGGTTCAGGCCCGTAGCTACAGTGGGGCATCTCGAGGCTAGGCCCCCCTGACTTGGTGGCAAAGCCCCCTGACTTCCCATCCAGCCCAGGGCATCACAGCCTTCTCCCCTGGATTAATTTGATTAGCCAGTGCTCCCTAAGAAATTTAAATGCCCCCTGACTTAAAAAATCCTGGCAACAGGCCTGGGTAGGTTAAGCCAAAAAAAAATAAAAAATGACTGGCTCAAGGTCACCCAGTGAATTTCATAGCCATGTTCAGGCCTACTCAGACATCTAATCACTACATCACACTCATTCTCCACCACTTGCAATTTAAAAAGTTGCAAGAAGAAGACCACGGCAGGCAACTTCCCACCCCCAATGGCTCTCCCCAATCTGCCACTCTCTCAGTGGATGAAAACTGTGAAGAATGATGTGGTGGATGAGGTGGTATCACTTCCAATCATCACATCCACAACAGGTCTAAGAATTTCTCCACTCTCTATGGGAGGGTGGGGTTCTTAGACTGTTGCACAACATGGGGATGTCACTTCCAGGTAGGGATATCAGGTCTCCTGCTACAGCAGTGGCCTTCAGGTATCCTGTTTCAGAGGCATCACGCCATACTGGCATCATGCTGGGGTGCTTACATCACTTCTGGTAAAAACAGGAAATGACATGACAGACGTTTTAGAATTTTGAAAAAAAAAACCTCTATGATAAAAAAAATTGTGAAGTGCTAGAGCATCTACCATGTCACCAGAAGTGACATTAGTGAGCTGGCACAAGATTAGCATGCCAGGCTCTGCCTCCATTTCCTCCTGGGTATTGTCACCTGCAGCCTGGCAACCCTACTTTCAGATAATCACCAATAAGTGACTAGTCAGCTTGCCCTGAGCCCTAAGAAAACCTGGTCTAGAACTACTTCAGACTCTACTGACATGCAATTTCAATAAACATTAAATAGTCTTCTAAGTATTACAATGGAGAGAGCAGAATTAAACTTCCACTTTCCAGTGATGAAGCCCCTCCCATCTATATCACACACTCACCTATTTTGTGGTGGGTTTTAATGGCCAGAGTACACATCTCAAATTCCAGAGATAGAACTCCATAATCATGTGTATTTGGATTCTAAACAAAGCAGTTAGCCTTGAGAAGACAGAAATGAGCTAAGGAGTACAGTACAAGTGATAGTGCAGTACAGTACAAGACAACAGCAACAGAGAGATCATAAAGAATGAGAACTAGTGAGAAGATTCTTGCAGGGGAAGAGGCAAACATCTCCATTCTCATGATGGAAAGGAAGCTGACAGAATTAATAAGAGGCACTGTGAAGCTGAACAAGGATGTTTGAAGGCTGTTAATAGAGACCATGGAAGTGCAGGGAAAGATGTGATAGAGAGAACTAAAATGAAATGGAAAAGTGAAAGATACATAAGGAGGAGAGGATGGCTAGACATTCACAGCATTGTCCTTGAAACAGATGCATATGAATACCATTTCCTATGAATGTGAGAATTAGGGCATCTACTCAGCATTGCCATATAATAAACAACTTATTTTGGACATGAACTGTATTAGAGTATCCATATAATGATAGAAATAACTGATTAACCATATAAAAGAAAGGCTTTAGTTGATTACAAAGATTTTAGGTGAACATTTGGTAGAGCTGGCTTTGGTACAACTATGGAATGAGAATATGCTTAAGGATTACAGCTGAATGGTAATGATTAACAGCCATTTGACATGGTGGCTGAAATATTTAATAGGGTGTTGGGTATGTAAATATTAGATCTTATTTTTATGAAGACAAGAGACAATGTGGTGTGCAGAAGACAGAAAGTACACCAGCATATGCAGCAGAATCTAATGAGAATTAGACAAAACAATCCAAAAAAATGTGTAGGCATGATCATATGTGCTATATGAAGGAAAGTGTGCCTACTCATCCATAACAATAGAAACTCACTGTCTGATCACAAGGATTTTTGATACAGATCTTGCCTTATGGTTAGGAGTTCTGGTAATCCTTGGTGGCCAGAAGGTAGAGCAGAAATGTAAAACATATACTCTAGGGGCTGGAACTGGTCCATCCATGGCTCTTACCTGGCCCGCAAGCAACTGTACGAGGAAGAGAAGGTAGGAGGCTGCTTGGTGGGAGAGTGGGCAAGCAGGTGCAGGCAATGAGGTGTATATGTGGTTGATGCTGTCAAGAAATAGAAAGGAAATCCCTAGGGGGCAGGCCTAAGAGGCTGAGGTAAAATAGTGTGGGGAGGAATGGAAACAAAGGTGGAGAAAGAGGTGTGGTGTTTTTCCCCTCCTGCCTTCTCTACAGCTCAGTGAGGATTGGCAAAACCACTACATGGGGGGGGGGGGAAGCAGTCGGCGCTGCCACCACCACACCAACTGGCTTTGCATTTTTTCAAACAGTGACCATGACGGGGGTTGGTGAGAGTGGGTCTGCGGCACGGTGGTTTGCCAACAAAGGGATGGGGCCAGTGAGGAAGAGAGGAGGAGGAGGGCTGGTACGTGGATTGGGAGGCAACTGAGCTGCTTGCTGCTCTGAGGGGAAAGACCTTCCAGTCTTGGAAGAGAGTGGAAGTGTGAACAGAAAAAGAGGTCCCGATGTTGCCACTGCATGTCTGAACAGCCGCAGAGTTGGGAGGCAGAGTGGGTGTTGGGGTGGTTGGGGGACAGCAACCTCCCTTCTCCCCCACACCTGTCCTCAGCCCATAATGGAAAAGGAGTCATGGGAAGACAAAAAGCACCCACTGGAGGTTTCAGAAACAGCCTCTCTCTCAGGCGTTCCCCTCAGACCTGCCACTTCTGTAGGAAACACAGAAGGGTTGAGAACTGGGAGTAGGGAGATATGGGAGAGCCAGGTTCAGAAATCCCCTCCTCCTGAGCCAGGACCCTCTCATCTGGGTCACCCAGGGCCGGTTGCTCAGCCTGGCCCACCTTACAGGGTTTGTGGTGGTGGTGGAGGATATGGGGTGGAGGATGAGGGAGTCCAGTGTGCCTCCTCAAGATCATCAGAGGTAGGATGGCGGAAGAGGTGAAATAAAGAGCAAGAGACAGATTGTAGCCATGCTTGGGGGCGTGTGCTGAAAAACTAACTTATTTACTTGCAAGGACAATGACTCATCTCCTAAAAGTACTTTATATACAAAAAAAAAACTGTTTGTATGGAAATGTAAGGTACTCCCCCTTTTATGGTATTCCTTGGAAAAAAAACAAGTCTAGCATATGATTAAATACATTTACTGGGGCCTTTGTAGGTTCCCCAGTAAATCATTTGCTTTCACTGCTGGGAATCAATTGCTTTTGTTTGTGTTTTGAGTAAAATATAATATTGTTAATTGGGTTTGCCTGTGTCCTTTATAAAGTTTATATCTCTGGTACCTGGCATTACATTTTATGGCACACATGGCCCAGCCTGGGGAAGTGACATTTATGTCAGATGTGTCCGGCCCTTGTAACAAATGAGCTTGACACCTCTGAGGGATAGTACAGTACGAAGCCATACTTCTGGCAGTGATGGAGCATGCCCTCATGTGACCGCTCCTGGAAACACTGAGTTCTTATTTGTTGTTTTCTAAAATCCGTTCCAGTCAGGTGATTTATTTCCTAAAACAATTTTTGTTTTTCTTACCAGATAACAGAATTATTCATAAACCCCAGTGAAGAAATAAACATTTCATAGAACATGAGAGGAATTGGACAAGAATGGAAGAAACAGGTTGAATCTAAGGCTTCCATGAACAGAACAATTTGGCAGGGACCTTTTCTGGGACCGTTCCCACGAGCCCCCCAAATGCCACTGCTGAAGGATGGGGCAGAACAATATGCCATGTGCCATAGGACTCCAGCAAAAAGTGAAAATTGGCTAAAACTGTCCCATTGACTCTTGTGAGAGTTTTTCCTTCATTTATGGAACTTTCTTTGTTCATGCATGAGGGGAAATAATTTTAGACAATTCACCTTTCTTGCTGCAGCCCCTCCCCTCACTTGTACAGCAAAATATAAGTTACACCAGTAAGAGTGTTAGATTGTTGGACTAGTATTTGGAAAATCTAGGTTCAAATCCTGATTTTGCCGTGGTTCTCATGAATGGAACCTCTACCTCCCCCCCCCCCCAGTAGTTCAATGACTATGCAATAATTTCACTCTGTGAATTAAAGTTGGCAGGTTTGTTCATAATTTAGCCAGTTCCAAGCCATGGGAAGAATTCAGGTACCTATCAAATTAACCTTTGTGTGAATCTCCCAGTCTTCATAATGCCACATAGACAAGATTGTACTTGGCTTGATTGACTTCCCATAACCTCAGAGTCTTGCTTGGATAGCTGTGAAGTTGGCAGACAGGAGTTTGGAAAGATACTTACCTTTGAACTTCATCTTCAAAAGAGACCTGATGACATTTTTATTATGCATGTGTTGGTAAAAGATCCTCTCTTCATTCCACGTTAGTTTCTTCATCTTCACTTTGCCCTTTATTTTTCTACTTCCTCCCCACCTGTCTCTTTTTTAAAAATATGCTCTAATACATATTTTATTCTATTATTTTATATCACATATACAATCATTAATTGCTGCCAAAGCAGTACTGTATATACACACTGTATATACTACATATACATACTGCTATTACTCTGGGCCGCGGTGGCTCAGAGGTTAAGACACTGACCTGTGGACCGGAAGGTCTGTAGTTCAGCAGTTTGCGAGCCTAGTGCCGTGTGATGGAGTGAGCTCCCGTCTCTGGCCCCAGCTCCTGCCAACCTAGCAGTTCAAAAGCAAGAAATTGCAAGTAGATAAATAGGTACCGCTTCGGTGGGAAGGTAACAGCATTCCATGCACCTCAGTGTTCAGTTTAAAAACTGAAATTGTATTTATTTATTTTAATGATGTTACCCAACCTGAGCCCACCCGCGAGATGGGCAGAATATAAATGAAAATAATAAATAATAAATAAATAATAATAGTCATGATAGCCACATGACCATGGAAACGTCTTTAAACAGCGCTGGTTCTTCGGCTTGGAAATGGAGATGAGCACTACCCCCTAGAGTTGGATTTGACTAGCTTTTGAGCAAGGGAAACCTTTACCTCTTCTATTACTAATAATTAAATGAAACTGATATTACTATCCTGAATGTTTTCCTGCATGAGCCAAGGTGGAAATTGTTATTCTCTGAGAAGAGCAAAGATGTCTAAGAGAGAGTATCTACACTAACAGCTTAAAGAGATTTGACAGCCGTTCCATTTTTCCAGAGAATCCTGGGATTTAAGATTTGGAAATTGGGTTATGGAACTCTAGCAGGCATTTGTCAGCACTCTACCAAACTACCATTTCCAGGCTTCTTTTAGGAAAGCCATGATAGTTAACACGGTATAAAACTGATAGTTTAGAGTGTAGCTATGAGCTAAGGGAAATCTCAACACACTCTGTCCCCAAATCCATTCAGGCAATACTATTACAGGATTTCATTTATTTATTTAAAATATTTCTATGTCACCTTTCCACCTAGCGCAAGGTCCCCAAGGCAGTAGACTTTGAAACACTCAAGTATTTCAAACAACAAACATTAATAACATCCACTACATCATCTTGGGCTTATCTACTTTATCAGCTTCCAGTATGATATAACCAGTATAATGTAGTGGTTAGAGTGTCAGCCTGGAATCTGGGATACCCTGGTTCAAATCCCTATTCTGCCATGAAAGCATTTTTATTTGGTTAAAACATTTATTAGCTGCCTCTCTCCCTTGTGGAACTCATATAATGAAAGTAAAACAACAATAGTAAAAAAATCCTAAAAAACCGCAATTTAAAATCTCATGACTGCCAATAAATAAAAACTAAATTAGTCAAATGCAGTTCTGGGCCAATTATACAGTCTCTGCCTAACCTATCTCACTGGGTTGTTGTTAGGATAAAATGGAGAAAAAGAGAACCATGTAAGCCTCTTCAAGTTCCTGTTAGGGAGAAATGCAAGCTATAAATTAATTAAATAGATAGATGTTAGCATGTATTAATAATGCCCTTCTGTTCACTGCATGAGACAACCAGGACGGTCGCAATGGACATTAGGGATGCGAGGTATATGCCAGGTGCATGCCTAAAACCCCCAGGAGGTTTTGGGTGGTGTAGCGTGGAGGAAAAGATTCAGTGCAGTGATGCAGTGACATCACTTCTGGGTGAAGGCTGGGAAGTGATGTCAACATGTAGGAATTTCCCCAATTTCTATGGTTTCACCTAGAAGTAATGTAATCACATTGAGTGACATCTCCCCCCCCCCCATTTAAGGTGCCACAAGACTTTATTTTTGCTACTGTTGCCATGCAGCTGTGTTATAAAACATTTATAAAGACTCTGAAATAGGTCAGTTAAGGACTTAGACTGAACAGTAACCATGAGACAATGGCATTCTACTGGACAGTAGACATGTGCCCAGCCAAGGGAAACCTTGCCCTGATGCAGCATGTCAAGCCAGATGTGGACCCATGGACTACCCGATGCCTCATGCTCCTGCACCTCTGCAGCCTTATGCCAGAAGACAAGTCAGCCTCCCTGACCCCGCAATACACAGAACCAGCAGCAGTCCACTAGGAGAAGCTATGCTCTGTAAAGAGAACCAGGACATTCCTGCACTGACGCCATGAAAAGCTCTCTTTTCCATCACGCAGGCATCTCCCCCCCCACACACACACACACTTTTGCATATTAACATCCAGGTGAAGCACATACTCTGCTTCAACCTAAACAAAAGAACTGACTCCATGATGGGATTGATGAGCAGTCACATCCTCCAGCCACCCATCCAGATAACACAGCTGTTAACCATTGGATCATTAAGACCAACTATCTGCAATAGGACTGGAACATTACTACTCTTTTTCTCTCTTTTGTCTCTCCCCTTCCCCCTAAGAGGTGTCAGAAGAAGAAGAGGAGGAGGAGGAGGAGGAGGAGATTTGATTTATATCCTGCCCTTCACTTGGAGTCTCAGAGCGGCTTACAAAGTTCTTTCCCTTCCCCTCCCCACAACAGACACCCTGTGAGATGGGTGGGGCTGAGAGAACTCTGACACAAACTGCTCTTTTTCAAGGACAGCTGTGCCAGAGCTTGTGACTGACCCAAGGTCACATCAGCAGGTGCAAGTGGAGGAGTGGGGAATCAAACCCGGTTCTCCCAGATTAGAGTCCGCGCACTTAATCACTACACCAAACTGGCTCTTGGCAATTGGATGCAAGAGCAGCACTCCCATAGACTCAGCTGAGTGGCTGTTTTCCCCTTCAGGAGCAGGACAGCCACTTGTCTGTTACAATGGTCCTAAAACATCAATATACCAATTTATCATACAGCATAATGAAGATGTTTAACCGATACAAGGATCAAACAGGAACAATAAGCTTAGTTTATACAGTAACCATTTGGGGGGGAGGGGTTTCAATTCTGGGGCAAAACCAGTGAAGGAAATAAATATATCTTAACAGTCCTCAAGCTGAGGGATAACAATGTAGTAATTTTATAGTGTTACATTGAATGATAATTGTATGTATGTATGTGGACTTTTTAATGAATTTATTTTGTCATGTGTGTTTGTGTGTATGTATATGTGTGTGTGTATCTATGAAAATGGCATGGTATAGAGCAATCTTGTAAGATCTCAGAACCTAAGCAGGGCCGGTTCTTGGATGGGAGATTGCCAAAGAAGTCTCTCCGGAGGAAGGCAATGGCAGACCACCTCTTCTTCACACTTGCCTTGAAAGGTCCTTGCTTGGGTCACCATACATCAGTTGTGACTTGATATCACATACATGCGTGGTATATTATGTGGGTATATAAGTATTTGTTGAGCGGTTTTTTGTATTGTTTATATATGGGATAAGAAAATGAAATTTCAATTTAAAATTAATGCAATAATGAGGTAGTTTACTAATCACTGGGTTTTAAAAACTGACCTCAGTTGTGCAATAGTTTTATGATACTGGAGTCCAGAAGTGTTTTGCGATTAAAAAAAAACCCACATCTTCATAAAAAAATGATACACACAGTGAAACAGTCTAGGATCCTCTTCCATATTTAGAGAGGTTATACAGCAGATAATCTTTATGAAGTCTTTAGTACTAACGTACTTTATTATACATGTTTGATGGGGCATAATGCTGTGTAAGATAACGATACTTCACTACTTATTAACTTTAGCAAGGTTCATAAAGTGAAATGTTTTACAGGCTACGTTTCCACCAGTAGCTAGACTAGATATTTTGCCGTGAGCTGTTCTCATGGCGGTCTTCTCTCTCCCTCGCTTTTTTTTCAAAGGGGTCCCTATTTCCTCTATTGAAAGGTGTGTCTCCTTGATAACTAGCAGAACCAGCCTTAAATTTGTATCATTGACATGGACTTCCCAAGTGGCTCCCACAAATAGGCACTAGAGTGTAATTAAACTGACAAAACTGCGGTGAGTGGAAAAGTTGCTTATCTTGTACTTGTCAGCATGTATATATACAGCTTTCCTTTTCTGCCAGGAGACCCTAAAGCTCCACAAAATTGGAACCTCCTGCTCCTGCTAATAGCTTGGCAAATCGTTCTCATTCTATAGCATGACTTTTTTCTGGCAGTCCTTTTTAATGTGTTCTCCAAGAGGATGTCCTGAGTTGCAAAATGTTTTAGGGAAATGAAGTGCTTCTACATTGGTTAGTGAGTGCCTTTCTCCTTCATTCTGGGCTGCCAGAATAAAACTTCACCAGCATGTATAGTGGTTAGGGTGTGCCCATTCTGCCATCAAATCACACTGGATGACCTTGGGCCAGTCACTCTTTCAGCCTCACCTACCTCACAGGATTGTTCCAAGGATAAAATGGAGAAGGGTAGACTGATATACACTGCCCCGAGCTTCTTGGAGGAAGGGGTGGGTAAAAATGTACATAATAGACAAATAAATGAGGAGAGGAGAACCAGAGATGTTTATGAAATCAAGACAAACTATTATATTGTGGTCAATCACCAGAGCCAACTATTATGCCAGAACAAAGGGTGGATTCTACACCTACCCTACCACCACTCACCTGAGCTAAGTTTGTTTGTTGTTGTTAAATATTTATATTCTATGTTACCTTTTGGCTCAAGTTTGAACCCTTTCTCCCACCTAAGGAGCCATCATCTAACTTAAGCGACATTTCCATTGGAAGAAGAGCCACTTAAATTGGAAAGCATCTTAGGCAGAAGGCTAATAGTTGGAATATTGAGGACCAGAGGTGCTTCAGTGGAAGCTAGTTGTCAGGAAATGGTCTCCTGGCTTGTTCTCACATTCTCTTCTTCATGACCTATCAGAGTTTGGAAAAGGTGACACCATCCCCCATGTAGAAGTGAGAATGCAGGTGAGTATGTAAAATAATAATAATAATAATTTGAGTTTGGAAAGAACAGAGGCAAGCAGAGGGAGTTATGAGTTGGTTGAAGCTCAAGAGCAGTGTGGTGCAAGTGCTCTTTCTGTCTCTTCTTGTGCATTTGTAAATAAAACAAATATCACACAGATGTCAGAAGGCTCTAATGCTTTCTTCCACAGAGAACCAATACAAATAGCACTGCCCTATAACTACTTGTGGAAGTGGGGCAAACATAACAGTATTTTACAAAAGTCTCATATTCTGAAATAAGAAACACCCATAAAGTCCACTGTACTATGGTATTTTGGAATCAGGGAAACAGTTCTTAAAGTTGGACCCTGTGGACTTTCTAGGCTGAAGCACAGGCAATCATTACTAGCATTGTCACTCTTTCATGGTCACTTTAGTTTTATGCACATTTATCAGGGGTCATTTGGGGGGGGACGCAGGGGGACGCCATCCCCCCCGGGTGAGGTGCGGGAGGGCGGGGCCTGGAGCTCCCTGCTGGTGCCCGCTGGAGGTCGCCGCCGGCTGTGGGGAGGACACACTTCCGGTGATGTCAGGGGGTGTGGCATATGCTAATGAGTTATGCTAATGAGTCCCCCTAGCTCTTTTTCTACGAAATGACCCCTGACATTTATTAATATTTAAACCCTAGCTTAACAGTTAATAAAGGTTAATAGAAGCAAAACATTCATTGTTCCTCCACCTGAAGGTGTGTGCATGTAAAGTGTCATCAAGTTGCAGCCTACTTATGGCGATCCCATTGGCTTTTCAAGGCAAGTGAGAAGCACCTCCTGAAGACAC
Organism: Gekko japonicus; assembly: GCF_001447785.1. Classification (NCBI taxonomy): domain Eukaryota; kingdom Metazoa; phylum Chordata; class Lepidosauria; order Squamata; family Gekkonidae; genus Gekko; species Gekko japonicus. The sequence continues at coordinate 736,792 of NW_015169794.1, forward strand.
GTGATCTAAATTATGGAAGGAGGCTGGAAAAGGCTGTGGTTTGGCTCTGAAAACAAGCTCTAATGGAGCAGAACCATTCTTTTTGGACAATACACCCCTATGGTCCCACTGCAGCCCCTGAAATGCCACTCTTGAGAGCCAGAGTTCCCTCAGAAATAACATAGGACTGCATGTGAGTGTCTGCAAGCAGAAGAGGTATTTGCAACCCTCCTCCATCTTGCACAGGTCTTCCACAGATAGAGCAAGAGTTCACAGTAGAAGAGGACAATTTCTCCCAGCTCCCCTTCCGATAGCAGTTCACCCCACCCTGACTGCATCCAACACCTTCTCTGGGCACAGACAACTGCAGTAGGAAGACAGAATGAAAAAATCTCTCTCCCATGACTTGCATTCCACTTGTGGTAGTTTGGATCCAAGCCTAGGTCCGTCAGAAATAAAAATATCAAGAAATAGTATAAAGAAATAGCATACCCTGTAGGAAAATTATTTGGATGGGGTTTTTTGCTCTGTGTAAGCACATTTTAAAGTTCTGAGCCCCAAAGAAACAACAGCACATGTATATCTTTACCAGACTCTTGCACATATGCAGTAAAGTTTATTAAAGGAGACAACTAAGATTTTTTTTAAAGAAGATGACTGGAGCACTGTGCACTGTGTTATCAAATGTGCAAGCCAATGGGCAAAACTACACATTATGTATGTATAGTTCCATGATTAGTTTTCCTTATGAGTTTGGTTTGGGTTTTTTTAAATGCAGCCACAGGGATTGTGATGGAAAGCAGAAGATGCATCTGGGAGAAGGGAGGGGCTATTTAATACCTTCCCTCTGAGCCGGTATCCTGCCAAAAATGCCATCCCTAAGCTGTTGTTACCAGAGATGTGAAAAAGGTACTTGTACATTTTCCCCAGCAGGGAGAAAGGCAGCTTGGAAGCAGCAACTTTCACCACATGAGAGGGGAGAAGTTAAATAGACCCTCTTTCCTGTGTTTTAGTCTCCCCATTTAAATCAAAACTTCTTCCGCTATATTCTGTGGAAAAAGTCATCAGGATAAGGTCTACAAAGAGCATACAGTTCTCCTCTAAAGATGCCTTGCTCTCAATGGTTCCTTTTTCAAACAGGAACATTTCACAGCACTGCAAATCCTTCTGGATAAGGGTGACCAGCCGGCAGCTGGCAAATAGTAGGAGTTTGAAGGGACAGGGATGTGCCCCCCCAAGAAGTGACGTCATGCCTAATTAGGAATTGCCAGTGATTCCTAGAGTAGAATGATGTCATTAAAGACACTAAGAAAAGTATTGTGGCATAAGCTTTTGTGAGCCAGATCACTTTGTTGGCGCCTCGTCTACAAGGTGCATTCAGGTCTTTTTAATTTCTTACATCATGTCCACATCCAAACACATTTTTACTTTTTAAATTATTGTTGTTTATGAAAATATTTATGCAAAGGATTGTTTTAGCTCTAATTCCCACCCTGAAATGCTGGATCCAGGGTAATATCTACTCACAGAAGGGGGTTTTCTTTCAGCAGAAGGGGTTTTTCTCACCTCCCTCCTCCTATGTTGTGTCCGCTGACCGCCACCGGAGGTCAGCGCACACTCCTGAGCTTCAGTCCGGTACAACAATGGGGACTGGGATTCTAGTCCCTCCACTGGGGGAACCAATGGGACCTTGGCGGGAGATTCAAACCCACCAATGGGACCAGGGGGTGCCCCTGGATTGTGTATATAGTTGGCCTGCCGGCCGTTAGTCTTCAGTCTTGTTGTGTACCAGTAAAGCTATACTGATCGCTACATCAGTCTCCATGCTTTCTTTATGCGTCTAACCCACTACACTTCAGCTCTAATGGAGCAGAACCATTCTTTTCGGACAATACACCCCTATGGTCCCACTGCAGCCCCTGAAATGCCACTCTTGAGAGCCAGAGTTCCCTCAGAAATAACATAGGACTGCATGTGAGTGTCTGCAAGCAGAAGAGGTATTTGCAACCCTCCTCCATCTTGCACAGGTCTTCCACAGATAGAGCAAGAGTTCGCAGTAGAAGAGGACAATTTCTCCCAGCTCCCCTTCCGATAGCAGTTCACCCCACCCTGACTGCATCCAACACCTTCTCTGGGCACAGACAACTGCAGTAGGAAGACAGAATGAAAAAATCTCTCTCCCATGACTTGCATTCCACTTGTGGTAGTTTGGATCCAAGCCTAGGTCCATCAGAAATAAAAATATCAAGAAATAGTATAAAGAAATAGCATACTCTGTAGGAAAATTATTTGGATGGGGTTTTTTGCTCTGTGTAAGCACATTTTAAAGTTCTGAGCCCCAAAGAAACAACAGCACATGTATATCTTTACCAGACTCTTGCACATATGCAGTAAAGTTTATTAAAGGAGACAACTAAGATTTTTTTTAAAGAAGATGACTGGAGCACTGTGCACTGTGTTATCAAATGTGCAAGCCAATGGGCAAAACTACACATTATGTATGTATAGTTCCATGATTAGTTTTCCTTATGAGTTTGGTTTGGTTTTTTTTTAAATGCAGCCACAGGGATTGTGATGGAAAGCAGAAGATGCATCTGGGAGAAGGGAGGGGCTATTTAATACCTTCCCTCTGAGCCGGTATCCTGCCAAAAATGCCATCCCTAAGCTGTTGTTACCAGAGATGTGAAAAAGGTACTTGTACATTTTCCCCAGCAGGGAGAAAGGCAGCTTGGAAGCAGCAACTTTCACCACATGAGAGGGGAGAAGTTAAATAGACCCTCTTTCCTGTGTTTTAGTCTCCCCATTTAAATCAAAACTTCTTCCGCTATATTCTGTGGAAAAAGTCATCAGACGCCCAGCGCAGACCCCCATGGTCCCGGTGTCAGCCGAGGAAACCCCCGTGTCGGAGGCGGCGGACGCAGAGGCTCCAGCTCCGTTGCCAGAACCCGGCCTCGGGGTCGGAACTCCGGAGGTACAAGTGCCGACTCCCCGGCGGTCAGCAAGAGTACGACGGTCCCCATCGTACCTAAAAGACTATGTGACCTAGGGGAAGGTCCGGACTATGGGGGGAGGGATGTTGTGTCCGCTGACCGCCACCGGAGGTCAGCGCACACTCCTGAGCTTCAGTCCGGTACAACAATGGGGACTGGGATTCTTGTCCCTCCACTGGGGGAACCAATGGGACCTTGGCGGGAGATTCAAACCCACCATTGGGACCAGGGGGTGCCCCTGGATTGTGTATATAGTTGGCCTGCCGGCCGTTAGTCTTCAGTCTTGTTGTGTACCAGTAAAGCTATACTGATCGCTACATCAGTCTCCATGCTTTCTTTATGCGTCTAACCCACTACACTTCATCCTACTACTGCAAGTTGAAATGCTCCCCTAAATGCTCCTCCAGGGGGAGGGATGAGTTGGGGGGGGTTACAATGGGAGGGGGAAACTACAAAAACCCATCTCCTCCATCAGTGCTACTACTGCAAGTTGAAATGCTCCCCTAAATGCTCCTCCAGGGGGAGGGATGAGTTGGGGGTGTTACAATGGGAGGGGGAAACCACAAAAACCCATCTCCTCCATCAGTGGAAGTTTACCACTGGAACCAATCCATGGACATTAGACTTTTAAAAGTGTTTTTAAAATAGAAAGGTGGGAAAGTATGCAACTGGTACATTACAGTCATGGTTATTACTATACAATCAGACATTTTCCCTGAGCCAGTATCTGCTGAAAATTATTTACTAATCTGGATAGTTTCCATAGCTTTAAAGAAACAGGACACCAAGTAAGAAGCACTATCTTTGCACTGCCTGCATTTTGCAGCACTGTGTCCACATAACAAAGTGAAGTCTTTTTTACTTCTTTCCACTTAATCCTGGAAATAAACTGGGCAATAAATTTAAATCAGGAACTTGTACCCTATACCGATTTCCATGATAATCCCCATAAGGACCATCCATAAAGTATACCACTCTTTTAAAGCCTTTTTCACCAGTTCCCTTTCCCCTTGTCACAATTCATCACCCTAGTAAAAACATCCCCTACCCTTTACCCTAAAATACATCACACAAGTAATGATCTAGGTCCACACTATGAATGCTGGTAATGTATATCCCCAATTTATTACATCCAAGATGTATCTTATTTGTCCAACACACAGGCCCCATTGAAAAGGAAGGTTTTGTTAGTTTTATTGCCTCTTATACTCCCTTCATCTCAGAATTAGCTTTCCTATTAATAATAATACACAGAACTGAATCATATTACTCACAGTCAGATTAGGCTGACTAGCTGTGGCATGCATGAATTGGTTCATATTTGTGTGGCCTTTCAGAGACAGCTGTGGTAGGTGAGGCCATGAGAAACTGAAGCAGATGAAGGGACAGATGAAAAGTTCTTATGGGCCAGATATGGCTCCCCCTGGCTGCCCACCTCCATTCCAAGCAAAAGGCAAAATAAGTGGTAATTTGGGAGCAAAATAAATGGGAAAAGGGAGCAAAAACATTACATGAACATACATGAAGCTTCCTTATACAAATCAGACCATTGGTCCATCAAGGTCAGTATAACCTACTCAGACTGACAGAAGCTCTCCAACGTCTCAGGCAAAGGTATTTCACACCACCTACTACCTGGTCTCCTTAACTGGAGATGCCAGGGATTGAACCTGAGACCTTCTGCATGCAAACAGAGCCACAGCCCCTCCTCCTAATCAGAGCAGTGGAGACAACCAGGTTGTTCTGGTATCTAATAACCACATTCTGAATGATTGTGCAAGGAAGAGGAAGGGGTATCACATTTCAAGTTGCTACGCATACCACTTCTATCTAATGTCATAAGTTGTTTTCTTATGAGGGACCAACAGTTTCCACCAAGTCTGCCTTCCCACTGAGCCCCCCAAATTTTGTTCCTGGAGAATCAGTGGACCATCAGGAAGAGCATGGCAGGGGGCAAAGTGGGGGGGTGTCTGTTGTGGAAGGGAGGATTGGCAGAAATTCATTCTCCTTCTTATGAAAACTTAAGTGCCTGATACTGGCCACTAATTCCAGCAGGACTGAGCCTAGTTGTTTCCTGTATGTGCTAATTTTCTCTGTGCAGCAAGTGTTTATATGCAGTATATAACATGGGATAATATGCAGCATGAAGTGTGATAGACCTTCA
>NW_015169794.1:741963-742308 GCF_001447785.1 Gekko japonicus
GATTTTAAACTTCCTGAGTCTTCCTGTTCATTCTAGTGCTCCAGCTCTCCCAAACTCTCCCACCTGTTTTGTAATTAAAAATCCCCCCCTCCCATCTCCCAGCAGCAGCAGTATATAGTAGGCTAATTAAAAATCATTTCGTAGAAAAAGAGGTGCAGGAGTTCATTAGCATAACTCATTAGCATAACTTATTTGCATATGCCACACCCCCTGACATCACCAGAAGTGTGTCAGAAGGCACCACTGAACTGTTTTGGATTGCTAGCTGTTGGGAGGGGGAACGTGGAGATCTGTTCTCGCAGAGGAGGAAGAGCTTGTACCTAAATAAAAAACTTGGTCCTAAAA
>NW_015169794.1:742324-765635 GCF_001447785.1 Gekko japonicus
TGCTTCTTGCTCTGACTGAGGGCTGCTGAGAGCAGGGGGTGGGGCTTGTTGCATGTGCCCGCCCCCTGGGCTCTTTCCTGCCGGAGCTCCGCTCCTGTGCGCTCCTGCAGGAAATGACCCCTGAGGCTGGGTAAACTTGCCTTGCCTAACCCTTTCTTTTGATACAAAAAGTGGAATGCCACTCCATACCCTCCCTGGCAAGGGTGAAGTGAGGGTGGGGTTTGCACAGTGCACAGGTCCATAGCCAGGATTTTGTGGCTTGTGGGGTGAATTTTTTTCTGGCAGGGTTGAAGTTCTCAGTTCAGAAAGAAAAGCCATTTAGCCAATAGAAAGTGGTTACCAGCAATGTTCCCTCTAAGCTCTGGAGTCTTGTGAGCAAAGATTCTGTTTTGTGAGCTCCTGGCATTAAAGCTGTGGGCAAGCAATCTGGCTACTGCATAAATCAGTTTGCTCTGGAGCCCTCCTTCCTGAGCAAAGACAAAAATGTGTGAGCTGGATGCTAAAAAGCTGTGAGCTAGCTCACACTAACTCACCTTAGAGGGAACACTGGTTACCAGGATAGATCCCTTAATTGCAAGCTGTCAACCACTTTAGATGACTGTTCTCAGCTGCTGCAAGTTAATCACTTCTGCCAGCCTAAGCAACCATTCTGATAACAAGCCGGCAGGTGGGGGTGATGACTTCTATAGTCAAGAAAACTAAAATTTAGGCAGAAAAACTCTCTTAAAGGAGGCCAGTTTCTTGACACAGAGTTAGAAGGGATCCTAGAGGTCACCTGCTCCAATCCCCTTGCTCACTACGGGAATTAGTCAACTACAGCACCCCACTCTGCTTAAAGGAGAGCACACCTTTTTTAAAAAAAAGTTTTAAAATGATTGAAAAAAGCATTTGCAGGAGAAATTTTTGTGGGGCTGTGCCTTTAAGAAAAGGGGCAGCACCCCCAAAAGCCCCACTGAAGCTACAGACCTGGGTTTATGGTAGTTTATGGGCAGAGCTGGACAGCACGGGAGCATCCAGAGTGCCAGCTCATTGCAGAAGGGATGACACTGGGTCAGCCTAAGGTTGTGCCATGACCTTGCCCAAAACAAAATAATGCATTTTGGAACCAAAAATCCCAACTTCAACTGTAGGCTAATGGGGTCTGAACTTGCTGATACTGAGGGGAAAAGATCTTGGAGTAATAGTAGTAAATAGCTCAGTGAAAATGAGTGTGCTGCAGTGATTTAAAAAAGGCAAGCTCTATGTTGGGGGTTATTAGGAAAGGGGTTGAAATGAAAACAAAATGGCTGATGTTATAATGCCCTTTAATAGATATGTGGTGTGGCCTCATTTGGAATACCATGTGCAGTTCTGGTCACCATATCTCAAAAAGGACATTGCAAAGCTGGAAAATGTGCAGATGAGGGCAACCATCTCGATTAGAAGATTGGAGTACTTTCCCTTTGAGAAAAGACTGAGGCGTCTGGGAAAAGAGACAATTTGGGGGGCATGGTAGAGGTTTATAAAATTATATGTGGGGTTGAGAGAGCTGACAAAATACTATAGTACAAGGGCATCCAATGAAGCTGATGGGCAGCAGATCCAAGACAGACAAAAATAAATACTTCTTTACATAGAGAGTGATTCAAATGTGGGATTTGCTGCCACAGTATGTAGTGAGGGCCACAGGAATAAATAGTTTTAAAAGGGGATTGGATAGATTCATGGAAGACAGATCTCTCAGGGGCTACTAGCCATGGTGACTAAAGGGAATCTCCATGTCCTGTGGCAGTCAACCTCTGAATCCCAGAGTCAGGCCCAGGAGGCACCATCAGGGGAAGGCCTTGGCCTCTATGCCTTGTTGTTGGAACTCCAGAGGAACTGGTTGGCCACTTTGTGAGACAGGATGCTGGACTAGATAAACTATTGGTCTGATACAGCAGGGCTCTTCCTGTGTTCTTATTATGCATACACTAGGGCTGCCATGTCTGTGGCGGGAGACCTCCTGCTGCTGTTTGGTAGAGCGAGGTGGGAAATATGGGAAACAGATGTCATTCGGGTATCAAGACATCACATCATTGTGTGGGTGTGATGCTTTAGGACTCACCCAAAGCTCTATGGAGGTCGTGATGAACGTGGCACTGTGGCATCAAAATAATGTCTATTTGCATGTCCCTGCCACCGCCACCTCCCACCCACCACCATCACTGGACTGACAACCCTAGGATATACAGAGGAGCCATGTGTCTGCCTATGAGGGAGTGTTCTTTTTTTTTTAAGTGCATGTCCACATCAGCCTTGGTACACACGCGAATACCTTACTTTTAAAAACAATCCAACAAGGCCTAACTAAACTTGACAGCCTCTCTCCCCAGTTTCAGTGAACAGCAGAAAGAAAGGATGGTGATAGCAATGGTCAGCCCAATGCAGAAAGATTGGATTGTGCCTTACCACTTCCAGTGGAACTCACTGCAACAAGGCAGAGAACAAAATGCAATACGCATGCTTCCACAGCACATTAATCATTCCAATTAGATACCTGTGTATACAATCTTTTATTTTGTAAAAAAAAACAGCTTGTTGGCATCAATCGATGCGTGCCTCTCAGGAACTTTTTTACTTCTTTAACTTCCTTTCCACTAAACCTTCCTTTCCTTTAAGCAATAATGGAAGGGTTATTAGCATAAGTCAGCCGCATAAATCCTCCCCTCTTTAGTCCCAAGAAAATCATATGGCCTGCCACCAGCTGCACATTTTCAGACTCTGTAATTTCCTTTCCATAAAAGAATTACTAAGATAGCTTGCAATAATGTATTCACATTGGTGACTTATTGAAGGGCAGGATAACTGAACACTGCTGTGCCACATTCTTTATGGAAGAACCTCACTTGCTTTCTTTTCCTGCCTAGCTATATGCAGACAGATCCAAGGCTTTATGCACAGTCTTCCCTACAATTGTTTGGTCTGTTGTTGGCCTCATGCTCAGACAATATTAAGTTATTGTGAAGCCCAGTGTCGGGCTCATGAAGAGAGTCAATACAGACCCTGAGCTTTGCAGAGAAGCTTTTTAGTTCCTTACCTGACCATACATCACCACACCAACTGATCCACTGAAGGGAACCTTTTCATAATTTTACAGCATATTGTCTCTAGTGTTGCTTCACAGTGATAAATTCCTTCACGCAACTGAGTATATAGTTGAACAACCACAAAGACTAATGTTAATGTGAACAAGACTGTACCCACAGTGAAACTGCACCACAGCTGCTGTCCAAGGGGCAAGAAGATTTTAGGGGTGGGAGCCTCCACTACTGCCTTGTCTCTGCGGCTGCTCCATTGTCCTGCACCCTCCCACATACACACTGTGGCCAGCCCCATTCCAGAAAATGCTGAGAGATAGGTCACAGAACAGAGCACCTATTTCAGGTGTTCTCCCATTACCAACAAGCCACATTTTGGTTCATCTTTCTCTCCCTCCTCCTCACCCCTTTCAGCGTCCCTTCCTCTCGTTTTTCCATGGACCTGTAAGCAGATTTTGTGCCCCTACCACAACAAAGACAGATGAGTGGACAGATACACAGGGGGGTGCCTAATTTCATCACACTTACTGAGGAAAATAGCCACTGCAGAGAATCTAAACCTTGCTCAGTACCGGATTATCAGAGGCATCTAAGTTATTGATCACTGTGCCTTTAGTCACACACAAAAACTGCTGCACTAAGAATGGCCAAGAAATTAATCTTTCTTACAAAATTGTTTTTCCGTCAAAGGAATTATGATCCAACGTAGATTATTTGGAATTATCTTCCAAAACCATGCATTTATCCAAAATGTACCCTCTCCCTGCATGGAAACCTTCCCTCTGTATCTTATTTGAGAATTTTCCCATGACTGTGAACTTCCCTTTTCTTCTCCTAGTCCAGGTACATATACAATAACCTGATGGGCTCTGTTCTTCCTTTCTTTCCAATAGTGGAAAGAAAATGTTTTAAGTGAAGCATTTTGTCCTATAATTGAAGTCTGGATCTGTACAGAATTGTTCTCTGTCTTGTTCAAAATACTTAGGTCTATAAATAGCGCAGCTCAACAATAACAAGGGATTAATTCACCCGTCCCGCCAATATTATGTAGATTATCATGGGAGGGTGTTGTTTTATTTAGGTTTTAACTTGTAATGTTTTAAGGTATAAATATGTTATGAATATAAATAATTATGTGCATATTAATTATGTAGAACATTGATACAACAACAATAACTTTATTACCATTATCTCACCTGCTACTATACAGCAATGGCTTTGGAACCACACAATCTAAGAAAGTTTGACTGGAACATCAAGAATGATTCCAGAATATGAAAATACATCCACTCCATAAAAGTGTATGAAGATCAGTTAACAAATATGAGCTGCATATCCTGCTTCAGAGCACTCTGGTTCTGTATGGTATCTCAAATACCAGTTGGATAAATGATAGAAATGAAAACCAGCAAACTCTAAAGGGCCCTAAACTATTTATACTGGGATGCTAATAAAATTATTGTTCATGTTGATCGTTTAATGCATATATCCAAGGCTTTGCTTATAAAGCCCTCTGATGTGTTCGGATTCATTATTTATCCATTTCCTGAACGAATTCCTTTGAAGTGATCCTCGGTTTAATTTTGTTATTTGTAATGTCTAGATTTTCTGTGGAAAGTATAATGTTGCTTGACTTTTCTTTTGATCCTTACTTACCTACTTGAGGGCATATCTGTGTGCCGTATTCCTTGATCCAAGTACCAATTTATTATGCAGAGGGGGAAATAAACATAAATAAAGATGAGTAGAAAGAAGAGCACAGTACGAGCAGCATCTAATGAATGCACCACATTAATTATTGTCATGCCTATTGGAAGAAAAATTGTGCATAAAGTCATTTGCTCCGTACACAAAACAGCAGGCTTCCAAATCTTAACAGAAGCTTTACTGCAATATTTCCAAGTGCCTCAACCATATCTGAAGGGATTGTTGCACTTGTTGCATAATCATGTACGTAGAGCAGCACTGGCAGCATCTGATAAGGATGCTGAAACAGCATGAGACAGAATACTTTTTGTGCTCTTCCAACATACCATCTCAGTCCTGGTACACACTCCGTTTTGATGAGGCACAAGCAGAAGGACAGTTGCCCTGCCTTGGATGGCCCAGGCCAGCCTGATCTTGTCAGATCTTGGAAGCTAAGCAGGGTCAGCCCTGATTCCTACTTGGATTCCTACTCCAAAGCTCAAACTGCATTTTCTTCATCCATCTGCACCTGCCTGTCTCCCTCAGCTTGGGGGAGGTATTGCTTTCCTTAAAACTCTGATGGAGTCTTTAACTGGGCAATCAGCAGATCATGTCCTAATAATTACCACCCACTGATGATCTAAGGAGCATTAACATACTGTTCACAGGCCTTTTCACCTGGTAGGCCAAGTATTTGTAGTAATCAGACAACAAAGCCCTAGCACTGTATATCATGAAAATCTAGTGGTTTTGAATCCATTGAGACAAGCAGTTCGTAATATGGCATGGGGTCTCCAAGAAAAAAAAAGGAAAATCTCACTGGACTACCTGGATCACTTATGAAGTAGGTCTTTGGATTTCAAACTCTATATGGACATCAGCTTACTTTATTTTCATTGCAACAACATGGAATTGAGCTTTTGTTGTTTGGTAGGGTGCACTATTGTGGCAGGGTGAAAAGTAACTGTGGTTAAGAAGTATAGTAAGAGGAAAATGTCTGGAGTCAATGAAAAAGGAACCAACTGTAATACAACCTGGTGGATATTCCACTACAGAACACTGGAATGATCATCTTGCAAATACTACCTGCATATTTTCAATAAAAAGTGTTACCACTTCTAGCTCTGATTCAATAGTGTGTGGGACAGCTGGGGCTGAATACACTTACCTCTTTTCTAAAACTGTCCACCTATCAGCTATTTGGCCAGGAAAGGGAAGCTAAGGGACTGAATCCACATCCTACTCCTCCATCTGATTAATCAGTTGGCAGGATGACAGGTCTTCAGATGGACTGTGTGCATGCAGCTCCTGGCCTTGCAGCAGCAGCAGCAGCAGCAGCAGATGATGATGATGATGATGATGATGATGATGATGACGACGACGACGACGACGACGACGACGACAACAACAACAACAACAGTAACAATAATAATAATATACTTTATGTCATTGTACATAGTACAGTGAAATTAAAGATGCAATCATTTCGGTGATCTACAACAATATTCATATACACTCGCACACCATTCACTACTGTCCCGCAACTCCCTTAAGGTTCACATAACAACTTAAAACCACCTATGTCACCCAAATTACAATTTCATACAGCATTTAAGACAATAATAGCTCTCGAATAAAAACTATTTTTAAAGCGAATTGTGTGCCTTCAACACCTGCTGTGTGCATAATATCCCTTGATCCAGCTAGAGATAACACATGCAGAAGCTTGCTTTTGTACTATTATAGTCATATCCAGGATATTTGTTTATAAGAAATTGCTTTGTAGTGGAACTTCCCCTTTATCATGGGTTGGAAGCTGCTTATTTATTTACATTTGTTTACATTACATCTTTCTCACTGGGACTCAAGGCAGATTACACAGAGTGAGACTGCACAACCAACAGGACGGGACATTCAATATACAATGCAATAGGGTTAGGGCTGTAGAACCAGCCAGAAATCTAAAAACAGCTGAAGCAAAGCGTATTAACATGGCACATTAAATGGTTTAAAATTACATAGTAGGATCCCACTTAGCAAGCTGTACATACTAGTGTACACAGAAGTCTAACAAACTAGATTAGAGATGTCCTTCACATCAGATTTCCCAAAGCACATAAGTCAATTGAACCCAAAGGGGCATTGCTATTCCAGTCAAAACCAATGAACTGCCATGAACAGATGTACCAGCACTATTAGTATACCATCTCAGCTCGATTCAGGGTCAGTTTATTAGCTGTTATTCTGTTACTCACTCCAGACACCCATTATGAACTTCTACTGCTCTATTTATTTATTTATTTATCATTCCATTTGTATACCGCTCACCCCCTGAGGGCTCTGAGCGGTTCGCAGCGGTTCACATATTGAATCAGTACAAGTCCTAACCTAGGGCCACATACAAGGGGGGGGGTGACTAACCTACCAGGCACCCTTTGTAGCGAGTTGTTTTTCTGTTGTCTACGGGGACGTCCTCCTGGCGCTGGTCTTGATTTATGACTTCCTGGTCTTGATTTACGACTTCCTCTATCTAAATGAATTCGAGTAAAAGGACAAATACAGTTAGATGCTATCAGCATATTGGTGACACCACAAAATCCCCTCTGGTTTCATATTGGGGTTCATTTTTCTTGGTTTATTGCCTTTTCTGGTTATCATCAATTAGTGTGTTACCTGTTTTCCACTTTTTTTGTAATTAGTGATTCTGAGTAACGTCACATTTTTGATTGCTTAGGTTTGGACAGGTAAGCTCCCAATGAACTAATTGCAATGCAAACATGGGCTTGACTCAATTTAACCTGGGATCTATCAGAAACTGGGTAGCATGTTTGCAGCCTGAATAGCTTTGAGATCAGTGTCCTACCACTAATATGCATTATATCAATCCTGGTTCTGTGATAGCATTCTATGAGCATGAAAGTTCTAGTACCACTGTATGGAATATACCCTGAGGAAGATCTGGTTTTGGAAATGTCGTTGTTATATCTGGAGACGACGCTGATTTATCCTTATACAAGGATTTTCTTATGATTTGATGGAATTTGTTCATTGTTGTTATGGAGTGTTTATCGGCAGCAATATATAGAAAACAATTTTTGTAAGTCTTGTTGACTACCTTGATTTGTGGGTCAGACTCTCATGTCTGTTTTCTCAGTACCTATTTCTAGACAAGGTCGTGACTGTCCACATTTGACTTTCCTCCACCACCAGTATTTTGAAGCCATTTAGTGAAAAAAAACATCCACTCATGAAAATCTGCCATTTCTCCCCCATGGAAAACAATTGGCAGCACCCAGTCCAGTCTTTATTTATTTATTTAGTATTTTCTATTTATATCCTGCCTTGCCTGCACAGGTTAATGAAACCTGACCAGTCTTCACGACATGACAATATTTCTGAGAATTCTTAAAACTGAAGCACTTTTCTTTTTCCTAAATTACAGTGTGGAATTAAAACGATCATTTTTCCAGGGCACATCCCTAGTTTTAATTATAGCAATGTAAGTTTCAGAGTAGTATCCCTGGATACGATATTCTAGAGACATGGCCCCAGTCACTACCTGTCTCACCTCCCAAAGCTGGGGGACTGGGAGAAGGGCTTCCAGTAACAAACTAAGCCATAAATTGTGAGAGGTCCCAGGTCATGCTGGGACCATGGCATGGAAGAAAGTTAACCATTCACTGCTGCATCATTTGCTTGACTTCAATAAAACTGTTTTTCTGCACAATACACACAGAGAGACAACCGTAAGGTGCCTGTATACTTGCCACACAGGGCAGGCAGCAACTTTGGGGGCCTACTGAAAAGTGTACAGGGGGAGACAGTTAGAGCCTCCAACTCTGATGGGAATTGGCTCTGTCAGCTGCCACTTAAAATTTTGTTGGTTTCTAAAAAAAACCAACAAAAGAGGCATGCTTTCTTCTTAACGTGCCATTCCTTCTGAACATTTTTGCACAATGGATTCAACCCTGTGACCAAGGGTCATAATCTCAAAGTCAGCGCTACTTCAGGTACCACCAAGTGGGCTCCAATAAGTGACAATGTGACAGCCATGCACTCGATTTGAGTTTGTCATGCGACTTGCACACATTTCACCACCACCCTTTTGGCTTCTTGACTTTCTTATTGGAAACATACTTGGTTAATAATGAGCTCAATTTCCAGCTTGAATTTAAGACAGAAGGGACAGACATAAACAGCTGGAAAGTGAATCTTCTCACATTGTCAGGGGCCATATATTATGTTCCCAATGTTTACAATGCTTTCATGTAATAATGTTTACTGCAATTGATTAGATTGAGATCTAGCTTCCGAGGTTTTCAGTGTGTAGTCAAAAGGATACATAGAGACTTCAGAGTTGGGCTGAAGAGGATCAGCCATTAAGGATCCAAAAGTATTTTTTTAATTAAGCTTTTTTAATTAAACTTTAAAAAAGGCATGAGTGGGGGAAGCAGAAGGGTATCATTCATTACCAGAAACATCACAAGTACTAGCCAACAGGGGACTGCTTCTTACACAACTGCACTTTATGCAATAATGCCAATTCTGGGGGGAATTCTATTTTTTTCTTCAGTGTAAACTGATCTTGAGCTGCTCTGAGAACAATCCTAAACACGCCTATTTGGAAGCAAGTCCCATTTTATTTAAAGGGGTTTCTCGCCAGGGAAGTGTTTTTAGGATTGCAGCCTCTATGGTCTCTTCTGCAAACAAGCAATATATTACAGTTGGAAACTGAAAAGATTACAATATCCCTGCAACAATGATGATAACAGAGGTTAAGGGGAAATGTTTTGATGTATTGATCACTAATTTAATAACTAATTACTAAGTAATCTTATTTTGTTTACTGATCTGGAGTGGAGGGACAGAGAATAAGGTAACATTACTTAGAACACTTATCAACCCACAAAACAGGTCCCACAGTTTACAACATTATAAAAATCCTGCTAAGTTCAAGTACAGAATGGCATGACTATCAGAAATAAAATATATTCTGGGTGAGGCTATTCCAATAAATCAATGCACCAGATTTTTCTTTCATGCTGCACTGTTTGTCCTGCCAACCTTCCAAAAACATGTCATGCTCACTGAAAGGCATTTGCAGATTAAAATGCTTTTAAAGAGCCGTTAGAGCTGGCAGCCTGGCAGGTCAAAGCTCAGCTGTATACCATCAGAAGTGACTGAAGGCTAAGAGGCTCAGTTAATGAATATCTAGTTCTCACTCCCCTTCCCCCCCCACTCCATCAACAGTGCATTCCAAGACTTCTGTAGCAAGAGTTCTGAAAGTCTCAAACGACCACATGCGCCAATATTTTCTCTTGAGTTGCATAAATCCATTCTATTTCAGACTGTGTATGTTCACTGGGCAAGCACTGATGAGTGCCTTGCAAAAAGTCTGCTCATAACTCTGCAGATGATGGTCTCTTTCTTCCCCAGGGACAGACTGGCCATTCAGCTGACCAAGGAGGATCCTGCTGGCCTGTTCTTGTAGTGGACCTATGGTTGCTACCCTCAAGGTGGTGGCTGGAGAACTAGGATTACAACTGACTTCCAGACTACAGAAATCAGTTCACCTGGAGATCATGGCCGCTTTATGGCATTATACCCCACGGAAGTCCCTCCCTTCCCTGAACCCTCCCCTTCTCAGGCTCCACCCCCAAAATCTCCAGGTATTTCCCAACCCAGAGCTGGCAACCCTAAGAAGACTTCTAGCTTCAAGGAGCAAGCACAGCCAAGACCCAGCATGTGTGCAGGCTCCACAGGGGCCGCTTAGCTTGGACACTTCAGTGCCAATAATGACTGGTATCTCACCAGCTGTTTCCTCCTCTGCCACTATTATAGGGCATCGTTGGCATCTCTGGCAGCTGAGTGTCTCTTGTAGCACAGCAGGGGGCACTCATCTTGACTTGTTCCTGGCCATTTTAACCCCTCGGCCTGTCCCTGTTCTTCTCTCTTCCTCATCAGAAAGCAAGAGCCTGGAGAAAGGTGAATTTGCTTTATCCTTTAGTGGAAACTACAATAAAAATGATAAATCCACACCTTCGTGTCATATACAAGAAAGACAAAACTGTTTAGGCAAAACTCTGTATCACAAAGAAGGCTTTCTCCAGCACATGCTGGAGTTACTCGTGATTTTCTGGAGAGTCTACCCTCCCTATGCATTTTCCAGTCATGGAGTCAGTTTATTTTCTTTCACACATGGCTCCAGTAATGAAGATTTTCAAGGGAGGGTGCAGTCATCATTGGTGTTGTTATCAGCGGCATCACAACACACACACCCTTATTGTTTTTAAGGCCCTAAAACCTGCAGGCCCCATTCCGCCCTGCCCACCTAGGGGTTGCTGACTCCTTGGAGGAGCTTTTCCTTTACTCTTGAGTAGCCGCCACCACCACCTGATCAATACAGGGATTTCCCACTGAAGGGATCTGGACCCTCAGCTCCCCTTCCAAGCTCCAAGGCCTTGCCTCAGTGTTTCATGCTAGCCCAGTGCATGGCTACCACAGAGACAGTGGGGGAATTGCCAGTTGCCAACTGCTTGCCTTCCCCCCTCCTGGGGCTCCCCTTTAAAACAGCATGTCCAAATCTTTGGGAATCTATCTGGTACAGAGAACCACTTACAGAATCAAAAGTTTAAAGCATTTATTAAAAAGAAAATGTTTACAAGCATATTTTTAGCACAACGCCAGTTTGAAGCAAAGAAGAACAAAAGAAATTGGTAAAATACACATCCTCTGTCCCTCTTTCTAAAACATACCCTAACTAGATGTTAAAATGAAGACAGGCTCTTTATCTTAGGTGTCCTAGTTCTCTAAAAGGTAAAGGTTCCCTTGCTCGAAAGCCAGTCGAGTCCGATAGGGTTGCAGTGCTCATCTCTGCTTCAAAGTCGAAGAGCCAGCGCTGTCCGAAGATGTTTCCGTGGTCATGTGGCTGGCATGACTAAACACCAAGGTGCACGGAACGCTGTTACCTTCCCACCAAAGTGGTACCTATTAATCTACTTGCAATTTCTTGCTTTCGAACTGCTAGGTTGGCAGAAGCTGGAACTAGAGATGGGAGCTCACTCCATCATGCGGCAACTCGGGTCTCGAACTGCTGAACTACTGACCTTCCACAGCCTGCAGTTCAGCGTCTTAACCACTTGAGCCACCGCAGCTCCTAGTTCTCTAAAGATCTTCTATTACTTTAACTATTGCTCCCAGCTCTTTGGACCAGCTTCATGGTCCAAAATGGCTGCCTGCTCCCCACCTCTAACAAAAGGTCTGTTCAGCTCAGCATCCCAAGGAAGAGAGAGACCGCCTTCCCCTTGCAAAGCAGGTTTAACAAAAGGTCTGTTCAGCTCAGCATCCCAAGGAAGAGAGAGACCGCCTTCCCCTTGCAAAGCAGGTTTAACAAAAGGTCTGTTCAGCTCAGCATCCCAAGGAAGAGAGAGACCGCCTTCCCCTTGCAAAGCAGGTTTAACAAAAGGTCTGTTCAGCTCAGCATCCCAAGGAAGAGAGAGACCACCTTCCCCTTGCAAAGCAGTTTTAACAAATCTCTGTCTCCTCTCCCTTGATCCTGGTCAGCCCAGGTCAAGGCTTCTTTTCCTGTTGTCTCCAAAGAGTTACTTCCTCAAGCCTCTCTAGAATTTTTACACCCCTAACTCTATGTTCCCTGCTCGGGGGGGGGGGAACTGGCCCATCCCATTGTCTCTCCTGCTAGATTACTTAGCATTCCTTAAGAGATGGGCTAACTTCCTCCCCCCTCCTGTTTGTTCGTAGCTCAGAAAAAAAATGGTTAAAATGCAAAGTCAAGCCCTGCTCATTGCCAACCTCCCAGGAGACAAGGCATTTCTCCATGAGCTGCAGTGTTCCTTCTTTCTTTCTTTCTTTCTTTCTTTCTTTCTTTCTTTCTTTCTTTCTTTCTTTCTTTCTGTCTCTAGCACCTTCTCTTATGAAGATATAAAGAAAAAGGAATATCTCTGCAAGGGAAGAAGAAGAAGAACAGCGGGAGGAGGGGATTGGATTTATACCGCACCCTTCACTCGGAGTCTCAGAGTGGCTTACAATTCCCTTTTCCTTCCCCTCCCCACAACAGACACCCTGTGAAGTAGATGGGGCTGAGAGAGTTCTTTCAAGAACTGCCTTTTCAAGGACAGCTCTGACAGAACTATGGCTTGCCCAAGGTCATCCAGCAGCTGCAAGTGGAGGAGTGGGGAATCAAACCCGGTTCTCCCAGATTAAAGTCCACACACTTAACCACTACACCAAACGGGCTACAGAAGCTACAGAACCCACAGCAATATACTTTAGATCAGGGGTGTCGAACTAATTTTTATGAGGGCTGGATCTGACATAAATGAGACCTTGTTGGGTCGGGCCATGTGTGTCATAAAATGTAATGCCAGGTAGCGAAAATATAAACTTTATAAAGGACACAAAAACAAAGGTTTTTTTTTACTTAAAATAAAAACATGCTTAAAACATTAGCACTCTTGCAATATTTTGTTTATTTAACAGTGCCTGATAACTGACACCTCTTGCTCTGAATTATTGCATCAAACCGTCTGTGCTGTTGCAATCTTGAGTATGCTGTTCAGGTGTGTATCTGTAAGCTGCAAACCTACAATGACACAGCAGCAGCAGAACTGGAAGAAGTAGCAGAAGACAGTCAATTCCACTGTGGGCCTGATAGAAGCCCTCCAGGGGCCTGATCCAACCCTTGGGCCACATGTTTGACACCCCTGCTTTAGAGGTTTTTAAACAGGAAGACTGGAATCCTGGGATGACAGTCCCCTCAAGTACAATTTCTTTGTGAAAACAGTCACATTGCTTTCAAGTACTGAACAACTGTTTTTATGACAGCATATATATTTTTGGTCCAAAGATATCCTTGTCACTGAGTCAATGAGTCCCAAAACATCGATTCTGCAGGAGACTGGCTAGAAAAAGGAGAGGAGGAGACATTTTTCACAGAGCTGCCAAAAACATCAAGGTATATGGCCAAGAAAAATGTACACATTGTAAAAGACTTTTCTCTTTCCTTACTAATGCTACTCACTGACTACTCAGAGTGGGAGAAGAAAAGGCCTAGCAACCAATTCCTTCTCCAGAAGTTCAAGTGCCAAGATGCACCTTTAAAGTTAGGAACCTTCATTTGTGATTTTAAATTTGGCTCTGACTACTCAGTGGTGAAGGAAAAGTACTCTGCATCCTTCTGATGTTTTAATATTGTTTGGGGGCTTTTGAATTAGATAATTAATCTTTGGATTTAATTAAACCCTGTTTTCCTGTTGTAAGGATATTAGGATCTTGGTTTACACTTCTGACAATCCTCAACTTCCACTTTTCAGTTCTGTACAAGGTATCCACTTTGACAAGAAGGGCTGGACCAGTGCTCTGTAGTTTTAATTGTTGCGCAGAAGTCTCACAGGTGCAGTTTTTCACACAAGAGTGAGGAAAGCTGCACTTGCTGATTCTTCTTCTTCTTCTTCTATGCAGATATGCAAAGGTACAGACACCCCATTCTCCTTTGTAGCTGATCACCCTAGGCTATTGCTCCACTCCTTCTTGAAACATCATTATCCTGTTGACTCTCCAAACTATTTATTTGGTTTGGTAATTTATTGCCATGCCTTCTGAGCAGTGAAAGGTGGAACTGTGCTATACTGCAAGGTGTGAAAATATCACCCAGGGCTATTACGCTGCCAAGTTAATGGGTTTCCACACTTTTGTGTTCCGTCCTAAAGTCGTATAACAGTCACCTTGAGTGGCTTGCCTCAGGGTTGAGTCTCGGTTATTGGTCGGATAGGTACTGAATAGGACAGGAAAATCAACTTCCCTTCTATTTGCCAAGTGTGAATGACATCATGCTACAGGTGATTAGAAGATGGATGGTAATACTGAGGCTTTTTTCAAAAAAAATCCTGCAGATCTCAAATACTCCATTTTAGTTTCCCAATTCCCATGGTAATCAGTACGAGGATGAGAATTAATACTTGCTAATCAATCCAGCATTCCATTGCCTTGAGCATTACAGGTGCCCTAGCTTTACATGAAAAGCAGAAATTGTACATGCTTTCTGAGGCTGATCGCTCTCCCATCATCCCCCTCCCCTGCCTAGTAATCTATAATACTGCTGGCTATAAATTCTTCCTTCCCAGTAACCACATGCCATGATTTCACTGCCTATTTTTATTCATTAAGACCAGCTGCTTGGTAGTGCCTGGAGGTAAAGGTAAATAAATACACACACGGATGCTTTGACCATATGGTTCATTAAAAACTGATGAAGATCTTCAATATAGCAGAGGAGCTGCTGGCTTCTACTTGGTAGATTTCACCCACAATGCAAACATGGAGGTATATAAAGGGCAACTTCAGCTATTGCTCTATCAACACTAATTACACAGCATTTTATTAGAGAAAAATAAATTGATTTGTGGGACCTACCTCTTTTTCGTTGCAACAGAAGTATAGGATAGTTTTTTCCACCACAATTATTCATTATTAGAGTCCAATGGCACCTTTAAGACCAAGAAAGTTTTATTCAAGGTGTGAGCTTTCGTGTGCACGCACACTTCGTCATCATCTGATGAAGTGTGCGTGCACACAAAAGCTCACACCTTGAATAAAACTTTCTTGGTCTTAAAGGTGCCACTGGACTCTAACTTTGTTCTATTGCTTCAGACTTACACGGCTGCCCACCTTGATCAATTATACATTATGAATTTCAAAAACAGTATTCCTTTGGGAAAAGAATCATCATCGAACCATCATCAATCTCCATCTTTATCCTCCCACTACAAGGGCTACATTGTCCCAGGGTCTAAAAACCAGGGGCTCATTAGCACTCATCTACGTTTCTTATAATGGCTTGGATCCTATGGAGGATTTCTGCAGATGGGGGGTTTTTTTTTGCTATATTCATTGATTTCCTCCTCCTGCTACAGGACTCTAGCTTGTCACAGATGTTGTTGCCAAGAAAGTAATGCTCCACAAAAGGAAAGGCATTCCATATACAGAACCCAGAGAGTACATGGATTGAACCCAGAGAGTACGTTTTAAGGGCCACTTTGCACATCATATTTTTTAAGGTGTACATTTAAGTTTAAGCCACATGCATGTGTATCATACAGGCATACCCATCCAGACTCACGACTGATTGCAGCTCTCTGCTGTATGTACTTGCGGTGCAAACCCTGGTTTGCTTCTGATTAATGTATGGAATACTTTATATCATTTGATATAAACCTTATTTATAATTCACATTCATACCTTGGAGACCATCTCTATCCCTGGGTCAAAGTCTCACCACAGCTGCCTGTTAATAGCACAGTCTTTTGGAGATAAGGGAAGGTCAAAATCATAATCAATTCAACATATATTACTTTCCCATCACACACACACACACACACACACCAAGTCCTATATTTCAAACAGTGATGAACATTGGGATAGCCAGTTGGGATGCTCATGCTGTGCAGCAATAAGTATATAGGACACATCATGGCGCCACTTCTGTCAAAGAGGTGAAAGAGATATTGCACAGCAGTTTCAAGGAATCATATAGCCACATATCTTACTGCACAATGGTCAGTCAAATCCAGTACTGTGTGTCTTGAGAGGTCATTAGTTCTCCAAGATCTGAGGCCTCTTTCCCAATCCAGTTTAGGGTAACAGTCCCTTAACAAAATGTTAAACCTGCAACGTTGTACATGCTCTACCACTGAACGATGACTTTTCTGCCAGACACTCCACAAAGATGCAGCCCAAAATGCACCAGACATTGTGCACATCGTCAACCCTTTATTTTCCTCAATGAGCCCAGTGGGAATGGAAAAATGTGAGCGAATTAAATGATGGTCTGTTTGATGACTGATTCATCAATGTGCAGTCTAGTTTCCATAGACTTGGGCAACAGTGCTGAAGCAGATCTGTGGAAGTTCTTGCCACGTTTGAAGCAACCACATAGTTCAGCCAAACTCTTTCATTGTCTTTTGATAAATGGAACCCTATTGGAATGCTTTCTGCAATGCATAGTTTCTTGGAATCAAAGTCCTGAGTTCTGGCCAAAAGAAGCTGGAGTGGGACAAAAGGGATGCCACGTGATCATGACTTCCAGCAGTCAAGGGGGCTCCAAACAGGAGAGGACTCATAAAACGCTGCAGCTAACCCAGATTAGCCAACATGGCTAGAAAAAAAATTAGCATTGGTGGGTAGGAGGCAGCGTGAAGCAAGAGGAAATGATTATTGCTGGTAATAGTCCTTACCTTACTTACTCTTTCAATTCTCATTTTTCCCCTCCAACATTGTTTTCTTTGAGAAGGAATGCATGTACTTCCAGCACAGTTCATCTCAACACCACTGTTCTCATGGGGAAAGAACCACAATTACACCTTCGTTATCTCCACTTCCTTGTATCATCTCAAACCTAAAATAGAGCACATGCATAAAACATGCCAAAATGCATGGGTGCACATATATACATAGAGCTGCACAGACTGTGATGTCCATTTCCCCCCACATTCTTTCCCCCCAGGGATGGCACAAGAGTTCCTTTTTATAAGATGCTTATCTTGAGCTTTGCCAGGAGAACATACAACATCTAAAAGGAAAGAAGGGTTAACAATAGATCGTTGCAAAGTATATTCTGCATAAATTCAAAAGCTAATTCAAACCATGACTGTGCTGTAATACACATTATTCAAAGAAAAGAAAAGAAAAACCATCTTTGAATTCAAAACAGGCCTCAAGAAAGTTTGAAGAGTAATGAAAGCCTAAAGTGATTAAAATTTCTTTATCATCCCAAGCCTAACAGGAAAGCATTTGTCAGTCACAGAACTCCAGCAAGAAGGGCTACATCCTTGCTGTTGTATTCACACAAAGCTTTTCCAAGGACATCCACTTCAAGTGAGGTCTTTCACTGTGTTCTCTTCTAATTGGAGATGACACTTTGCAAGATACAGTAAAAGCTTTGTCATCTGGTATTTGATTATCCAGAACACACCATTAACCAGCATCATCCAGAGGGTAAGCTCCTCCCCCTCAGCCACCATGCCCATGCACCAGTCATACCTCTCCAGCCAAACAGTTTGATACCTCAGGGCTTCTGAGCAGTTGACCCACTGGTCTGCTTGCTATGTACAATGGCTTTGGGGGAAGGGTCCTGTTGCCATGGTGCTTCCTCTGGGTGCGGGGTGAGGCAGAACAATAAACATGAGTATTCATCACTTTTAATTAACCAGCAACCGTCATTTATCAAGAGTGCTGGATAACAAAGCTTTTTATGCACTAGACAGTATCTTCCTGACAGTAAGGCAAATCAGCTAGAAGAGGGGACAAAATAGGTTTGTCTGTGAAAATCTTTGATATTTTTCTAAACCCTATATCCTTTAAGGAAGTCCTCCAAAAGAGTTAAAAAGTCCTGTATATGGTATATAATCATTCCTTGCCCCATACTGGATTTAGCTCTGTCATCATCATCTCCTTCAGTGAACAAAGGTATCATTTATTTACTTTCAGATGGTCAATCACGTTGGTCTGAAGTAGAACAAATTTGGAATCCAGTGGCACCTTTAAGTCCAACAAAGGTTTATTAAAGGTATGAGCTTTTGTGCGCATGCACACGTTATCAAATAAAGTGATAAACACCTATTTTCCACAAGCCGCTGCTCTGTGCTTACTCTTCCTTTTGCCCCGATCGTACGTGTCAATTTCACACTATGTGCTGCGCGGCCGTATTTTGCCCCGCAGCTTCGCCCAATTTCACCGGCGTCTACTCAATCCTCAAAAAACAGGATTGAGGTCAAGCAGTCAGCAGAGTTTCAGATCAGAACATGTGCAAATGGAGAGTCCTAAATTAGTACCCTTTAGGCAGCCAATAAGGCCTTTTTGCTGCAGTCTTCAAAATACTATTGATTTTTGGATGTGTATAAAAACACTGCCAGGAAAATGGCAGTTTCAGTGCATCATTTAAAAAGTGCTTTTTCTTACATTCCTTAAAAAAAAGGAAACACTTCTGCAATGTAGAAGAAAAAGAATGTGAAAGATCCAGCTGTGGAAATCTCCTATTGACTAGAGTCGATGTATGTTATCATGAAACTATTTCCCTTGCTTTCCATAAAAAGTTTTACAGTTCTTAATGTTTGCAGCGCTTGTATTTTCATGATGCCAAGAATGAACGGGTAAATGGATGAATGTACATGCAGTGCTGTAAAAGTAAAAATAAAAGGCAGATAAACGTCCTGCAATGTGATTATGGCTGAGCTAGTGTTTGATTGGCTGGTGGGTCTGTCATCCAATTTACAAACCCAGGGGGGGGAACGGACTCAGACTGGGGGGGGGGACACTCCCTCTATGATTTCTATTTTATATTATACATATCTTATAGATAAGCATCACATAATCCTACTCAATAAAACCTGCAAAGGTTTTCACACTGCATATCTATTAACAGTTCATTAAGAGTATATGTCATTATGTTCAATGCATTTAAATTTCAGCTATCAAGAAATCCAAAAGAGCTCAGATCAGGTTTTTTCACTGGATTTTGGTAGAGGGTTGCCATCTCTGGGTTGTGAAAGGGGGTGGAGCCTGGGGAGGGTGGAGTTTAAGGAGGGACCTCAGCAAGGTATAATGCCATACAGTCCACCTTCTGAAGCATCCATTTTCCCCAGAGGGACTGATCTCTGTCCTCTGGAGGCCAGTTGTAATTAAGGGAGCTCTCCAGCCACCACTTGGAGGTTGGCAGCCCTGTTTTGGCAAGATGTCAAATGTTATCCACAAACCCTGCATTGTCAACACCTGCCCCATGGGTTCAATTCAAGTTATCAGTTATCACCTACAAAGCTGCTGATGGCCTCGGACCACATACCTGTAGGACTGCCTCTTCTACTATGCTTTGTTAGGTGAGCTGTGAATACGTGAGCAAGACTTTCTAAACGGATAACACTGGAAACTTCCTGTACATAGGCATTCTCTCTGGTGGCTCATGGAATGGCTTGCCTGGAGATCAGGAATGCTTCCACACATCTGTAACTCCATAGAATGTACAAAACAGAAATGTTCAGGATGACCCTTTTTCTGAGGGAGCTAGAACTGCAATCTACTGTCTGGAACAGTCTAGGAGGGTGGTTTTATGAGATAATAGGACTGTAGTCTGTTACAATTGTTGATGGTATGAATAACCTTGCTTTTATTGCACTGTCTTCTATCTTTTAATCCACTCTCTACATTGTTTATGGAAGGTCATGCCTAAGACAGGGGGTTTTTTTGTTTGTTTGCAATGTTTTCTAATTCTGTAATACTAGACCATTGTTTATTTGGATAGCTTATGCTGTATGATAGAATTCTTGTTTCTATTTTGTAATCTGCCTTGAGTCTCAGGGTGAAGGGCGAGTGAAAAATGAAGTAAATAAATAAATATTTAGTGATTGAACAGTGGAAGGTGTCACAGAACAGCTATTATTAAACTGTTATGAGCAAGCTGGGTTTTTTAGAACTGTTTTCCTTTGCTGAGTGTGGAATGGTTGGGCAATGTTGTTTCAACCCATATTTCAGCCTTGGTGTCTAGGAAACGGAACTATTTAATCCTCAAATCCTTTTTCCAATTGGAAAAGGCTTGCTTTGGCCCTGACAAAAGGGCTGTGGAATGGAGTCCAGCTGGTTTTACATACTGTTCTGCTGATCTGCAATGCCAACAGAAGTAAACACTTGGTTTTCAACAAAAGAAAACAGATGAGATTCAGAGACCCCATGAGAAGATGCCGCCTTCACATCATTTCTGGTTAAGCCCTCTGTTGTACTTTGAATTTCAAAATGAGAAATGACAAACTATCTGCTTGTCTCCTCACTGTTTTGTTATGATCCAGCCTCCAGCCATCACATGTAGTCTGTGGTCCCAAAGCCACATTTTAACACTTCTACCAGCACTCCGGTGGATAGAAGAAACTGATTCTCCTAGTAAGCTCATCCATAAAACATTCCTGAAATAACAGGAGTACAGCAAGCTCTGGAACCTGGAAGATTTGGTATCCAACACAGAGACCTCAAACGTGAGCAGAGACCCAAATATGGATCCCTCTCCCCTTCCATAGCTTTTGTGTCTTTCCTGGGTTTATGTGGAATTTTTGTCTTTGATACTTTGGTTCGTTGTCATTTCCTTGTTGTGCTATTGTAATTTGAACATGTTGTTTAGCATCATCTGATTTGAACATTTTTTTTAAAGAAACAAGATGTGGTTGCCTGATCTCATGTAGGATAGCTTTCCACAATCAGAACCAATTTTCCTTTGCAACCTTCCTGATTTTTCCACCACTTTTCTTCAAGCCAAGTAATGTTTACAATTAACTTTTTAATAATTTGTATTATATTGCATTATTCTAGCATCTTGTTATAGTTATTATTATTTATATAATATTTATAATTAAATAAAATTTAACATTAGATAACATACAAAACCACTAAAATCAGATTAGCTCCTGATTCTTGTATACATACTCACTTCTAACAAAGATTATTGTTCCCATTGGACTCAGCTGATTTAAGGTGACCCCATAGGGTTTTCCAGCCAAAAGACATTCAGAGGTGGTCTGCTATTGCCTGCTTCTGAGTAGCACCCCTGGCACTCCTTTGTGGTCTCCCATAGGATTGCCAGGTCCCCCCTGACCACCAGCAGGAGGTGGGGGACTCCCAACCAAATACCAACCAGGGTTGTTCCTGTTTAGATCTGAAGATATCAGGCTATCCTGGACCATCCAGGCCAAAGCTAAACTCAGCCTATTCTTTCTAAAAAGCAAGTCC
Organism: Gekko japonicus; assembly: GCF_001447785.1. NCBI lineage: Eukaryota > Metazoa > Chordata > Lepidosauria > Squamata > Gekkonidae > Gekko > Gekko japonicus. The sequence goes on from NW_015169794.1 coordinate 763,849, forward strand.
CAGTGAGCTCAATGACACAGTCACCCCATTGGAGCTAAGCAGGTCTAGGATTGATCAGTGCCTGGAGGAGAGACCACCTAAGGCCACTATGTATGCTGCCCTGAGTTCTGCAACAGAAAAAAGATAGGTAAATCTGCATAGGACTGCAGGCTTGGAGTGAACATACTGTTGCCCCCATTTGAGGGCACTGGTTTTTTTTTTAAAAAAAGCCCTATATGTTTCATTTAAATCAATTACAGAGAAGAACATCAGTTTTAAAATATATATATATAATGAATGTCCCTTTTTCAGAAGAGATTGGTACTAAAAAGAAGACAAAGCTATTTTAGCTAAATATAGTACGCAATTGGTAGACAGGTGAAAAAACTAAAGGAAAAAGAGCGAAAAGAAGAGAGACCTCTGTAAGAAAGGTATTCCATATAGCAGATTTCACAAAAAGAAAAGAAAAAGCAATTGTCCTTAATGGTATTAAAAACAAACTGTTATTATATACAGAGCAAACAATCCACATATACAGTGCAAACCATCCCAGTAAAGTGCGACCATTTCTGAATGTACTAATAACAAATTAATTGATGGCCTGCTTGCTAATTAAGCCACCATTTCGATATCTTCTTTAGCCACTGGTAATACATTTAAATCATAAATCTGTTATCCAAGTTTTCATGTACAGCTGTGATCAATGCTCCCTCTAAGCTGTGGGGTCTTGTGAGCAAAAACTCTACTTTGTGAGCTACTGGCATTAAACTTGTGAGCGAGCAATTTGGCTACCACATAAGTTAGTTTGCTGTGGAGCCATCCTTCCTGAGCCAAGACAAAAATTGTGAGCCAGGGGCTAAAAACCTGTGAGCTGGCTCACACTAACTCAGCTTAGAGGGAACACTGGCTGTGATAACAAATTTCTTTTTTCTTCCACGATTGTCTGATAAAAGCAACGGTTCACAACAACTGCACAAGGCCAGACTCCAACAGGAGTGCAACAGAAAACATCATTCTGAAGATATCAAAATGGTTAGACCATCAATTCATTTGTTATCAGGACATTCAGAAAGTGTTACATTTTACTGGGAGAGTTTGCACTGTATACAAAAAAGTAAAGGGCCTTTGAGTAGGAGTTCAATATGTAAGATGCTGCAATCATTCAGGAAGATGCTGATGGCCTCTTTAATAAATATAGAGTAATTTTATTCAGGATAAATCAGTGAAGGAACCCAAGGCCTACCAGAGTCCTTCATAGCAGTTCTTCTAGCAGCTTATCACTAGAACTCCAGATTCTAGTATCCTGGAAATAATATAAAGCATAAAATGGATTCCTGAACATTACATCATACATTCCTGTTCCATATAGTCCTGTTTCTTGCAGCCCTGCACCCTGGCTAGGTTGTGTTTGTGTGTCTATGTTTTTATTGACTGACCCAGCCCGCAGATGAAGGCCGGCTAGCTGCAATGTGTGTGTAATTAATGCTGTATGTTTGTCTTCCCTATCCCCACAAATATTGTTAGTTCAACTGTCTCAAGAGTAACTGTAAATCGCTCTGAGCCCGCAAGTATGTGGGAAAGAGCGATCAATAAATCAAAAACATTATTATTATTATTATTATTATTATTATTATTATTATTACTACTACTACTACTACTACTATTACCAGGGGTCTTGTTGTAGAAAAAGAGCTGCCGGAGCTCATTAGCATAACTCATTAGCATAACTTATTTGCATATGCCACGCCCACTGACATCACCGGAAGTGACAGAAGGCCACACCCCCTGACATCACCGGAAGTGTGTCA
>NW_015169794.1:765723-794087 GCF_001447785.1 Gekko japonicus
GTCAATGTTTCTTCCCGGCGGGGGAGCCTCGCCGGGCTCCGGGAGCCGCCCGTCGTGTGTGTGTGTGCGCGCGCCGCCAGCACATCACCACAAGTGACGCGCAATGTCGATCATGTTGAAGGCATGGCCCCAATCGTCGGAGGGAAAACCATAGAGTTTTCCCTCCGACGATCGGGGCCACGTCCCCAACGTGATTGATGTGGTTGTGTCACCTCTGGTGACGCAGCCACGCTGCGCTTCGGGGGGCGGAGTTCCCCCTGGGGCCTGATTCCACGGCGGCGGGAATCGGGCCTCCGAAGCGGGGGTTTACCCACCACCCGCCCCCACTTGGCAGCCCTACTCTGAACCTCAGTACTGCCTTTCTTTCTTTATTTCCTTTCTTGCTTATTTTTATTTATGTTACTTATAGTCTGCTTTCTCCCTGAGACTCAAAGCCCATTACATAATGTATGTCAGTACAATCAATAGGGAGAGGAGGCATCTAATAAACAGCTTACTAAGACTAGTATTGTAAAAATCTGAAGCAAAGCATCAGTATTAAATATGATATGTTGACCAATGCAAAAAAAATGGTATTACATAAGCAGAGATACAATGCAGTGAAAGCAAGATAAAAACGTACAGCAATGAGATAGATAGACAGACGGACGGACAGACGGACAGACGGGCAGATAGACGGATGGACGGATGGATGGGTGGATGGGTGGAACAGTCCACGGTTCCATTGTCTCTACTGAAACATCTTCCTGAAACAATCAGTTATAATACAGCCCTATTCCTTATTAAACTTCATTCCTGAACAGTTCATTTTACATAGTTTGCAAAAAGCCAAAAGTGTGGGAGCATTTCTGGCCTCCACAGACAGGCCATTCCATAGGGTGGGGACTACTGCAGAGAAAGCATGTGTGCAGGCAGTTGTTGATCTTGCTTGCCCATTTGTAGGGTGGCATCTGTAGAAGAACCCCATGAAAAGTGAAAAGCACAACAGCCACCAAGACCTCAGCCTTCCCAGCCAACATTACCGCTGTCTTGTTATGGTTCAGTTTCTTCCCAATAGGGATTCAAAGCAGTTTACATTGTTCTCTTTTCTTCCATGTTATCCTCACAACAACCCCGTAAGGTAGAGTAGGATGAGAGCATGTGACTGGCCTGAGGTCATCTGAAGCAAGCTTCTACAGTAAAATGGAGATTCAAACCTGGGTCTCCCAGATCATAGTCAAGCGCTCTAACCACTATACCATACTGGCTATCTCTTTGTAGATTCATGCAGAGGGTATGATTATATTCTCTGTTACCTTCCTCACTAATCACTACCAGGTTTAGTTACAATAAGTAGCAATGAAAACAGAGGTAGATTCCTCATTTACCTCTTGGATTTTCCCATCCACACAGGAGGTTCTGCTCCATTACAACCCTTACCAACATCAGCAGAAGTTATACTTCCATTAGGGTTCCCCCACCCCACCCCGTTTCAGCAGATTAGAGTTATTTGCTTTATCACACCAAGAATATCACCTAATAGCTCAATAGCTAGAGATTTTTTTCATGGGGGGCCAAGAGGAGGCACGGTGGTTAATTTAATTAAATTAATTAAATCAGAAGCCAAATGAGGCACAATCCCAGAAAACAGGCCAAAGAGCAAACTTGCTCCCAGGGCCCCGGAGCCAATGTTTCAGCAGCGCAAAGACTTTTGTGCTGCCTTGGGGTGCTCCGAGCTCCCATCTCGCAGGTCACAAAGAACCACACCAGGAAAGGGCAGAGGCCACCTCACAGCCAAGTGTGCCTCCCCAGGCCCTAAGAGTGGTGTGACCAATTAGGAGGCATCCCTAACGGGCGCCCTCCTCATCAGCGCACAACCAAGCTCCAGCATCTGAGCCATTTGCAGCTCCTTTTCCAAGTCTCCCAGGAAGAATCTGAGACATGCAGGGCTGGCACGCTTGGAGAAGGGTCAACGCCAAGCTAAGGGCTGGGAGTTGGAGCCGGGCAAGCCAGCTGACTATTTTCAAAAGGGAGAAGAGTGGTAGCAATGAGGAAAGAGAAGGTAGGCAGGCAGGAGGACAAGCAGGCAAGCGGCAGAGGTCACAACCTTCTGCCACGGCATGGCTCTGGTAGGTTGTGGAGGAGGCTCCTCCCACCAAAATTCAAAAGGTCAGGGAAGATTCCGGGCAGGGAAGATTTAGGAGGGGGGATTGCAGTAGCTATTGGTCTGTCACCTAATGTTAGTAAAAGAAATGGCAGCTATTCACAACAATATAAAGCACTAATTTCAAAAATATATACTTTTTAAATAAGCAAGAAGCAATTGGAGTGCTGGAAACTGCAACCGTGCTTTCCAACATGTACCCAAATCCATGCTGTTATGGTGAAATAGTACAGGAAAAACCTTCTACCCATCTAGGGTTGCCAGACGCCCAGCACAAGTGGATGCATGGGTCCCTTTACCAGGCCCCAGTGCCCCCCCCCCACGGATCAGCTGGCTGGAGGGAGGACTTACCTGGAAAAAGAGTAAGGCCCACTTGACATTGCAGTAATGAGTCTACATCACTTCCAGTGTGACTCAGAAGTGACATCATCTAGGGTTGCCAAGTGCGATCTTCGCCGGAGCAGGGGACCATAGAGTTTTCCCTCGGATGACCGTGGCCCCGCCCCCAGCGTGCCCGGCGTGGTCGCGTCAGTTCCGGGTGACGTGCACGTCAGGGTGGGGTTCCCCCCGGGGACGGATCCGCCAGCGGGGAACAGGCCTCTGGGGCGGGGGTTTCCCTGCCCCCCAGGGGGACTTGGCAAGCCTATCATCACATCTGTGACATCAGGGCAATGCTCTGGTATTTGGGCAAAAACTATATGGCACAAGCCAAATTTGCCAGAGTTCTTGCCCAAATACCAGAGGGTCGCCCCAACATCACTGCAGGATAACATCACTTCCAGATCATGTAAGATGTAGGCACATTGCTGCAACGTCAGCTGTGCCTCCCTCCCTCTCTCAGTAAGTCCCACACGCCTCACCAGTTTCCAAGTTTCCAAGTGGGACCTGGCAACCCCGCACCCATCGCAGAGATTGTGTGCCTGTTCTAAACAAAAGCCTTCCCCCCCCAAAAAAAAATCAGCTCCTGGGGGGAAGGGAAATCAGGACTGTAATAAGGAAAGAATCAGAGGACAGCAGCCTTGAACCACGAAGAAACACAGGATGTAATTATTTAAATAATGTAAGTAAACTGACGACAGTGACATTTGGAACCCCCATTGTACCCATGTGTTCAAACGATGGTAACTGTGCTGCGTGGAACCACTCACGGCATAAGCCTATGTTTGTTTATTTCACCTTTCAAACAAAATGGAAAATGACCAAAAATTCCTCCTGCCCAAAAATAGCCCTGGTTCAAATGATGGTAACTATGCTGCATGGAACCACTCACGGCATAAACCTATGTTTGTTTATTTCGCCTTTCAAACAAAATGGAAAATGACCAAAAATTCCGCTAAGAGACTAATCTGAAATAGGGATTACCACTATCTTCATGATTTAATTTGCAACATGCTTACTCTAAACAGGGACTCGTGGAGTTCAATGGAATTCACCTTATAGCAACTTATTTAAGATTACAGCAGGAGAGTTCTATTTTAAAATGGGTTCGTCTTTCCCATCTCCTCAGAAACTTTTCCAGGCCTCCATACGGTTGTATTTGAAACACATATCCTCATCCCTGTCTTCAGTGGAAACAGTCAGAAAATGCAAATTGCCCTTTTATCTTGATTAAAGCGAAGCTACACAAATGATCTGGCCAGCTCACCTCTCAGAATGTCTGTGGAGCTGTTTAATACTCATGAGATGTAAAACTAAATTTCTCCTCCTAAACCTCTCTGATCGTCTCTACCAAAAGAACAACAGCAACAAAAGAAACCCTCTCTTTTGCATATGACCCCCACAGACACCCAAAGTTTTCAAGGAAAAAAAATGTGCTTTCTCGAAATAACCAAGCCAGATGTTTTAGGCAGTCTTAAAGAGGGAAGGAGGGTAAGAATAGGAAGCACACATTTCCCAGTCTGGGCCTGAGGGAAAATCTGGCAAACAGGTTAGCAGGCAGGCAGGCAAAATAGGGCTCCACTGTACACTCACAGAGTTAGGTAAGAAAACAAAATTGACAAAGAAGTCTTGTACCGGGTCAAAAGAAACCAATAGCGAGCAGAGAGGTGGCAAACAGGTTAGCAGGCAGGCAGGCAGGCAGGCAAAACAGGGCTCCCCTGTACACTCACAGAGTTAGGTAAGACAACAAACCTGACAAAGAAGTCTTGTACTGGGTCAAAAGAAACCAATAGTGAACAGAGATGAAGGGTTGTGATTAGCACAGCAGCTCATCACACAGGGAAACACAGCACAGACCCAAAGTTTCCTTTGTCATTCTGGACACAAGTTAAAACCAAAGCATGAATATCTAAAGTCCCAAGAAGCCATTTAAAAGCCAGTAGGAATGTTAAATTCTCATGAAGCTTAATTTTTAACTAAGTTGCCAAGGGACGGAGGAAGTGAACTTAAAAAAACAAAAGATTTTTGCATTTTTGTGCTGATTCACAGTAATTGTTTCCCCCATATGCTACTGCTTTGAAGCTAGGGTTGGCAACTCCAGGTTGGGAAATTCCTGGAGATTTGAGGGTTGGGGAATGATGCCACAGAGTCCATCCTCCAAATCAGCCACTTTCTTCAAGTGAACTGATCGATGGCATCTGGTGATCAGTTGTAATTCTGGAATATCTCCAGGCCCCACCTGGAGGTTGGCAACCCTTGAAGCTTTTGTACTCGGAGGACCTTCTTCAGTGCAGAATACCAGCCAGCCAGTGACCATGCAATGAATATGACATCACAGTATTGTGCAGCCAACCAGAGAAGACTACATTATGATGTCATTGAAGTCTTCCCCCTACCCTCCATCTGAATATGAGGAGGAAAGAGAGAATAAATCACCACTGCCAGGCAGCTGGTCTGGAAGGTAATCACTCCCCACCCCAGTGTGCTAATAACTAAGCTTTCCCACACTATGATTTGAAAAATAAGCCACATTAGCCTTGTACACATGTTACAATGAACATACATACACCCCCACATGTACGTATATATCTGTTTGTAAGAAAGAAACATAGAAAAATAAGCCACATTAGCCTTGTACACGTTACAATGAACATACATACACCCACACATTTACGTATATATCTGTAAGAAAGAAACATTCATTTTAAAAATAAAACTTGAGGCTAGTACATGGGGGTGCAAATGTGGGGCAAAAATCATGTGTTGACCCATATAAACATTGAGTGTAAGGTAAGGACTATGCAATGCACAAAGAAAAATTGTGTACACTGGTTCATTGTAATGTAGGAAGGGTCAATATATACAAGTACAAAATATAGCACACTAGGCCGGATCTATCAGCTTTTCTGTCAGTGAAAGAGGTGGGTATTTTGTGTGTACGTGTACTTGCGAGCCTGGATGTCATAGTGACTTCTGGTGACCCCCTAGTGTGGCTAGGATGTTTCAGAGCGGTGGCTTTAATATTACCTACCTCTACCTCCTGGCCCTGGTATTCCTCGGAGGTTGCCCCTCCAAGTACTTGCCAGGATCAGCCCTGCTTAGCTTCCAGATCTGATGAGATCAGGCTTGCCTGGGCTATCCAGGTCTGGGCTGGGATGGTCCCCTTTTGACAACTAAAAAGGCTATGCTGAGGTTTGTGGAAATCACATGGAGAAAAGCCACATATGATGTGATGTGGAGGCAAACTGGGCATGATTGAGCAAGAAAACTGGTAGGATCCAACCCACTGTAAAAAGCAAATATGTAAACTACATGTTGAACATAACATGATTACACAACAGGCTGGTGTTCCTTGCCTTACCATGTTGTCCAGGAAATTTCATAATCTAGTAATGCTGTGAGGTAAAATTTTCACCCCAATGTTCTGAAAACTGGACATGGGTTAAGATGGTCCTTTCACTGTATACAATCTTCATTCAGATTTGGCACCATCTAGTCAACTACACATGGATGACTGAAAGAAATATCAACTGTTTCCTCTTCCTCCTGTACATGCCCCCTCTGACAAGTTTGTACTGGGAAGGGGTGCAAAAATTGCCTTTCAGAGTGTATTTCATATACACACACTCCATTTTAGCTCAACACTAGTGATCAAGAATGGTGGACGTGCTCTCCTGAATGATGATATGAAACAGTTATTGTTTGCCTTTTGAGAGCCTGTTATTTATTTACCCACCCTTAGAAACAGCATCATTATTTTAATCATTACAAATAGGAACATTCTAATAGCTGTATGGAGCCTTTTTTGTTCCCACAGAACAATTAGTGATAGCAGCTGGTTATCTTTCATGAAGCAAACAAGAGGGCTGTAAAATAAAAGTAATACACACTAAGAAATGTTATAGAGCATTGAGAATGCACTTGAGAGCCGCCTCCTTAAAAGAAATCTCTGATCACCCCGTAATTAAATGCTCTTCAGCCCCTGCTTTCCAACTTGGGCAAGAGATCAGAGTGAAAAGAACGAAGTGTGTTGCATATGAATAGCAGGTCTGGTTGGAGTTTGATTATGGGGGGGGGAGTATTACAATCCTGCTTGTTCAGCACACATTTGTATGGAGGGGGGGGTAGTTCTTCATGTTAGAGTATTTATTGAGAATTTTATAGCTTCAACACACACACACAAATCAAAAGCAGTATTAAAAAAAAGAATCACCAAACTAAAAGATATTTTCTTAAGACATTTGGGCAATATTCCAGTCACCTAATCAAAAAGAGTTAAAGCTGAAATAGACCGGGGGGTGGGGGGTGGATTTGTGTGCAGTTCGACATGTCCAGTGATTATAGCTGGGTGCCCTTTTTAAAAACAAAAATAGAATATGTGAGTGATGGGGGAGAAACACTAGTGGTGGTGTTTCATTTTAAGGATCCCCCCCCCAACCTTCTGCCAGTATCACAATGGGACAAGATTTGGGCGGGGGCAGAGGAACACAGAGGTGCTACAAAGTGAAGAAGTCCATGGCTGGTCCTCTTGTGTGGTGTAGTGGTTGGCATGTTGGACTAGTATCTGGGAAACCCGATTCAAATCCCCACGGGTGCCACAGAAGTTCACTGGATGACCTCAGACCAGTTACACTCTCTCACAGCCTATCCTACTTTACAGGGTTGTTGTGAAGATAAAAATGAGAGAAGAACAATGTAAGCTGCTTTGGATCCCCATTGGGGAGAAAGATAGGGTATAGATGAATTAAATGAATAAGTTGTCCATTGGGTGTTTTTGTTTTAAAAAATAGCTCACACCTGCCATATCAGACATGAACAGATGGACACAAAGGTAAACGTACACAGATTACTCACCCTTGAAGGCGAGCAAATGCAATGCTTGCCTCACTGTCTTTGTAAAAAATAAAAATCCAGCTATCTGTTGGTATCACTATGTTGGGGATAGAGACAAAAAAAAAAGATAAATGGATAAACCATATTTTCTTTATGCTTCATCTGGCACCAAACCTTTTAAACAGGTGCTACATAAATCTATACTATGCCATGTACTTTTTTTGGTTTTATACTATTTTAATTATTTTTTTGCCATTGCATAGTATTTTGTGTGTCCTGTGCTGAGGCTGTTTTTATTCTGGTGCTACAGCTTTTATTCTTTGCTGCAGTATTGTTTTAGTGATTTTATTGTATTCTATATGTGACCTGGATGCTGCCTGAGGCACATTCGTTTTTGAGAGTTGCTGAGCTGCAGACCAGAAGGTCTCTAGTTCAGCAGTTTGATACCCTGGTGCTCCATGACGGAGTGAGCTCCCGTCTCTGGCCCCAGCTCCTGCCAACCTAGCAGTTCAAAAGCAAGAAATTGCAAGTAGATAAATAGGTACTGCTTTAGTGGGAAGGTAACAGCATTCCATGCACCTCGGCGTTTAGTCATGCCGGCCACATGACCATAGAAACGTCTCCGGATAGCGCTGGCTCTTCGGCTTGGAAATGGAGATAAGCACTGCCCCCTAGAGTCGGATTCGACTAGCTATCGAGCAAGGGAAACCTTTACCTTTACCTTAATAGATAAATATGTTGAAATATACTAAAACTTGTTGAGCAGAGCAGGGCTTTTTTCTGGGGGAACGTTCCAGAATGGAGTTCTGGAACCTCTTCAACAAAATTATTTTAAAAATGTTTTAAAAGTTCATGAATTTTCAATATACAGATTGAAAACTTCATTTACCTCTTCAGAGTTCTGGTACATCTTTTTTTAAAAAAACACTGAGAATCAGTAAGCTTTAAAATCAAAAAACCACCTCATTTTCTGATACCTTTATAACATATATACTTGAAAACATAAAGTAGCAATTTAATGTATCATAATAATTCACGAAAATGTAAAACAATTATTGGTGTTAAAAGTCGCAGGGAAAGCATGCATTTTATTTATAGAGGTTTTTTGGCGCTTGTGTGTATGCCATGTGCAGAAATGAAAACAGCTATTTTAAAGTTGTATAACTTTTAAAAAGGAAAAAATATATGTTTTCCAGTTTCACATGCTTTCTCTGCCACAGCCCCCACCCTTCTCATAATTGGAAAATGATGTCAGCTGGGGGGGGGAACACCCTGAATTCTGGGAGAGTCTAACTTAAAGTCTTAGAAAAACAAAGTTGTGACATTCATGGTAGGGGGAAAAAGAAATGAAGAGCGCCAGCCAAGGGTTCATATACGTACGAAGCTGTCCTTGAACTCCATCATTTTCATCAAGAATCAGAATTAATATTCATTCAGCAATTTTCATTGCATTATTTAATTGTCACTTAAAATTGTTTCAAGTAGCTTTTAAGAAGTTGCTGCCAAAATGCAGTACTTATACAGCCCCATCAGGGTGCTTTGCAGAATAACAAAGAGAAAGGCCCAGCCTTGGCAAGACCTCCGGGAGGAAGAGGGAGTGTCACACGGGGAGGGTGATGTGACTTGGTGGCAGAGACAAAGGAAAAGGAGGAAGCTGACAAAGCCAAAGTGGCGGTGATATCATCTGGTTTGCCAGCCTCCACTCCTGGAGTCACAACTGCTCTCCAGACCATGGAGATCAGTCCCACTGGAGAAAATGGCTACTTTAGAAGGTGGACTGTGTGGCATTATACCCTGCAGAGGTCCCTCCCCTCCCCAGGCTTCATCCCTAAGTCTTCAAGGATTTCCCAACCCAGAACTGGCAGCTCTACTGTCAATAGATATGGAAAGTCTGTGAGAAGATGAAGACTTGGAGGGAAAAGTTCATTTCGACTTGTTGAGATGGTAATGAAATACAGGACAGGCAGTGGAAGATGTGGTACTGGATGGAAGAGAATATTGGATAGAAGAGGATCAGTGTGGTGCAATGGTTAGAGTGTTGGACTAGGATCTGGGAGACCCAGGTTCGAATTCCCACTCTGCCATAAAAGCTTGCTGGGTGACCTTGGGACAGTGACATACTTTTAGGCTAACCTACATCAAAGGGTAGTTGTGAGGGTAATATGGAAGAACTGAGAATGATGTAGACCATTATGGGATCCCATTAAGGTTGCCAGGCCCCCAGTCAGGGGGGTTCCCCCAATTTTGGGGGCTCCAATGTAGCCCCACCCCTGAACAGCCCCCTCCCTCTTTGACGTTGTCGTCACAATGACATCACATGGAAGTGACATCATCATGCTGGGCACAATACACAGCGATGGTCTAGCATTTTGGCCAAAACTCTATGGTAACCATAGAGTTTTGACTAAAATGCTAAGTGTCACTGTACGATGTGCCCGGCATGATGACATCACTTCCATGTGATGTTTTTGCACCGACAACATTGTGAGCAGGAACGTCACCCCACACTCCCCACTCCTGGAAGGCTCCCTCCCACCCCCCGCTGGCCAGGTGAGTAGACCTATCAAAGACAATAGGTAACCCTTAGGGTACAAGTATAGCCTCAAATAACACCCACCAAGAAAAGACCATCAACAATTCACAACTATATATGATCAGAATTGTATATTACATTCATTAAAGTACAAGGATGGGTTAGTGGTCATAACCCAATAGAATGTATAAACACATATCCAACAGATTATTTACAAAAAGAATGTGTTCAAAAGCCAGCAGTAGGCTCCTCTGTAAATCCATACTTGAATAGTGTCCATGGACCTCCAAGCAGAAAGTAACTGTGGCAGAAGACACCCACTATGGAAAGAAAAACAGCCATACGTCTCTCCCAGGTATATATCAAGAGGTTTCAATGATCTTCAACAGCTGCTCATAAAATGGAACCTGATTTCCAAAATAACATAGGCACAGCTCAAATACTGGGACCAGGGGAGGGTGCAGTTTGGAGAGGGGAGGGACCTAATCAGGATATATTGCCCCAGATTCCACCCTTCAAAGCAGCTATTTTCTCCAAGGGAACTGATCTCTGTTGTCTTTAGATCAGTTGTGAGTCTGGGAGGACTCCACCTCTACCTGAGTTTGGCAATCCTAGTCACTTGGATCCCACAACCCCACACTCCCCACTCCTGGAAGGCTCCCTCCCAGCCCCCGCTGGCCAGGTGAGTAGACCTATCAAAGACAATAGGTAACCCTTAGGGTACAAGTATAGCCTCAAATAACACCCACCAAGAAAAGACCATCAACAATTCACAACTATATATGATCAGAATTGTATATTACATTCATTAAAGTACAAGGATGGGTTAGTGGTCATAACCCAATAGAATGTATAAACACATATCCAACAGATTATTTACAAAAAGAATGTGTTCAAAAGCCAGCAGTAGGCTCCTCTGTAAATCCATACTTGAATAGTGTCCATGGACCTCCAAGCAGAAAGTAACTGTGGCAGAAGACACCCACTATGGAAAGAAAAACAGCCATACGTCTCTCCCAGGTATATATCAAGAGGTTTCAATGATCTTCAACAGCTGCTCATAAAATGGAACCTGATTTCCAAAATAACATAGGCACAGCTCAAATACTGGGACCAGGGGAGGGTGCAGTTTGGAGAGGGGAGGGACCTAATCAGGGTATATTGCCCCAGATTCCACCCTTCAAAGCAGCTATTTTCTCCAAGGGAACTGATCTCTGTTGTCTTTAGATCAGTTGTGAGTCTGGGAGGACTCCACCTCTACCTGAGTTTGGCAATCCTAGTCACTTGGATCCCACAGTAAATCTCCACACCAACAGAACACATTTCCATCTGCAGAATCAGACTCCCTTCCCTCCACCTTCCTGCTATAGCCTGAATCCCCCAGGGACAGCATGGGTGAAGTGGGAGATCTGCAGTGGGAGGGGGAAATCTAAGAAAATCACCTCCACATCTACTAGCAAAACATTGCCACAGGATCCAGTCCAATGAAAAATGCAACCAGAAACCTTCCTTCTTCCTTTATATTATCCCTTAAAATCCCCCTACCCATTTTGGCTGTGTAATGTATCCATATCAGACCGCGTGCACAGCCATCTCGCCACGCGGTCAGGCAAAGCGACCGAGCTTCGTTCTTAGTAACAGTGGGACAAGCGGATCCTAGCCAGCCCCTATTGGCAGGCTAGGCTCCTGGCCGAGAGCCTGTGGAACTCTCAGCCACTGTAAATAGCCAATCACTTGTGTGTGGGTGTGTTGTGGGTGCGGGGTTGTTGCACATATAAACCAGTCTGCGAGCTGGTTACTCTCATCTTGTTCTGAGCTGAAATATAGTATGAGAGCTGAAATCACTAGTAAGTCTCAGTACTTTTCACCACCCAACCTATCTATATATAAAAAGGTAAATCTATGGGTATTCTCTAAATATTTTTAAACTCCAATCACCCTCCAGAGACTTCTTCAAGGTCTCTTTCAGGCTTCGGTCCAGAGAGTAGAAGAAGTGAACGCCACCTGTTTCTTCTTGCTCCATGCTCTAGGCTCCCTTCTCTCAGGTGTCCCAGAAAGCCCATCCCGAGCCTCCTTCCTCAGCCTTTATGAGGAGAGCCCTCTGGTGGTGCCCATCCCCTTGCCCTCTCCTGACTTCTCACAGGGGTTGGCCCCTCCCTAGGAGGCTAAAGGGGCGGGGCTCTGGCTGGCCTGTCCAGGTGGCATTGGGCTCCCCACAGGCCTTGTCTGTGGCTCTGCTGTTCTGGCTCTGCCGTTCTGGTCTAGAGCTGGCCTGTTCAGGAGGGCCTGTGAGACCTCCTGGGAGCTTTCTAGCATCTGGTTGTGCTGCTGATGGCCAGGATTCACAGCAGTCCAGCATCCAGCCCACCCCCAAGCAATGTTCCCTCTAAGTCGTGGAGTCTTCTGAGCAAAAATGTTGCTTTATGAGCTTCTGGCATTAAAGTTGTGAGCAAATGATTTGGCTACGGCATAAATTAGTTTGCTCTGGAGCCATCCTTCCTGAGCTAAGACAAAAGTGTGTGAGCCGGAGGCTAAAAAACTGTGAGCTAGCTCACACTAACTCAGCTTAGAGGGAACACTGCCCCCAAGATCCCACTTGTAATACCAAGGATGCCGCCACCACCCCAGGGCAGAAGGAAAAGGGGGGGGGATAGAAAGATGGAATTCGAGAAATTCTCCAATGAAGAGAGTCAAGCTCAAGCCCCAAGTATTTCTTTTACTCCCATTGTGAAAAGTACGCAGACGGGGAGTGATTTCAGCTCAGCATACCTTTACTTAGTTCAGAACAAGACAACCTTAACCGGCTCACAGGCCGGTTTATATGTGCTCCAGTTCTACACCCTAAACACACCCCCACACCAGTGATTGGCTATTTTACAGTGGCCGAGAGTTCCATAGGCTCTCGACCGGGAGCCTAGCCCTCCAATAGGTGCGGGCTAGGATCCGCTTGACCCTTTGTTCTCATGACTGTAAGCTCGGCTGCTTCACCCGACCACATGGCGACCTAGTCGCACACGGGGTCGGGGATGAATACATTACACATTGGGATTTGTTTGTGTTGGTTAAGCCAAACTGCATGTTCACCACAACAGCCTGTGCATAAGGAAGCAGGATTTTGGAGTGGGGTTTGCTTTGACTGCATTCAAGGCTCATTGAATTTAATGAGATGGGTTGAATTCGGCGATTTAAACCTGGGGCCCTTTATTGTCTTTTAGGAGTTGCAGATTTGTGTTTAAACCTAAATGATCATTTGCAAAAGAATGTCATTTGCTCCCTTCTTCTCCTTCCCCATATCAGATTTCAAGCAATATAAATACTGCGTAAGCAGAACAATTAGTTGTGACATTATAGGAAAGCACTTGGCTCACTTATCCCTTCTTTCATTTCTAACCACCTATCCCAGAACTTAGGGACAGAACAGAACAAAGAAAGAAATTATGTGGAACACTGTCAAAACATCCGGGTGAAATCTCTACCCCCTTGGTCATCAACAACTTTTTGGCAAAGGGCCTCTTTAAGGAAGGAGATGAAGCAGCAAACCAACAGCAAGTCGCCTAATGTCACTCTTTCACACTCTCCTTTTGTCTCCAAGTTAATATTGAGACTGGGCGACAACATCCCACAGCCTAATTTTCTCCTGAGACCTCAATTGCTGGCCATTGTTGTAATCCCTATAACAACATACATGACATTCGCAGAAATATTTGTCCTAATTTTTAATCTCCTTTAGCAATCCACATTGGCCCATGAATAAGAACAAAGTTAATTATGAAAGTAATTTCATGATTTAGTCATTTTCTTCGCTTTTAAGATAAAATGCCTCAATTTTTTGTTTTTAGAGACATTCTGGAGGAGCCGCTGGAGGGGGGAGGGGAGGGTACTGCTGATGTGCTTGTCTCCCTCTCCAGTGGAGAGAGAGACCCTCAGCACATCCCAAACCAACCTTGTGGCCTCCGCTCAAAAAAGCAGGGGGTTGATAGCACCTAGTTCCTTTTGCTTCTACCAACTCCCCTTCAAAACAACCCAGAGGGAGCAGCTGAGCCTCCTAATCCATCTTGTAGGGTGCCCCAACTGCTCACAACTGGAGACAGGGAACTGGGTTTTATAAGCCTTCCTTTCCAAGGTGGCTGCCCACTCTGGATTGAGGCTGCCACCACTCAAGGGTAAATAAGTCCACGTCCCGACACTTATGTCACTGCCAGTTGCCTCATATTTGGTCTGTTATAACTGAAAAGTACTTGTCAGAGCTAGTTCCCAGTTGGACAACCCTAAATCTAATTCTTTTGATAATTTGGATGTTATTGCACAACAAGTCTAGGTAGGTAAAGGAGAGCAAGCCTTTTTTTTTATTTATGTTATTCAATTTATATTCCAACCTCCCTGCAAGCAGGTTCAGGGTGGATCACAGTAGGATTTCTAAAACACATAAATAGAATTTACAGAATAATTAAAAACAATTTAAGATAGCATAGATTTAAAAAGAAAAAAAACCCACAAAACAGGTCGCACTGTTTCATTATATACGTTATTTTCAAGCTGGCACCATTGGGTCTCTAAGATCTTATTGGTCCGGGTCATGTTGAGGTGGTAGGCTTCAATTTCAGCAGGGGAGGCCAAGTGTCTCTCCCAGAGACGAGTTATGAAGTCTGCTCAAGCTGTTGCTTTGAGGACCATATACTGGGCACAAGGACAGGCCTTCCACACTTCTTTTTTAATAGAAGAAATTGCATTCCCAGTAAAGTCCAAGTGGCAAGGGGCACTTGGTGGAATCCAGGAGGATGGATAATTCTGCTGCAGCTAAGGATTTCCAGTGTGCAGGGTTTGGGGTAAGGCCCCCAAGCTCCGCATGGTCAAAGCAATGGTATTCCCAGTAGTCATGTATGGCTGGGAGAATTGGACTATAAGGAAGGCCAAGCGCCGAAGAATAGATTCTTTTGAACTATGGTGCTGGAGAAGACTCTTGAGAGTCCCTTGGATTGCAAGAAGATCAAATCAGTAAATCCTAAAAGAAATCAACCCTGACTGTTCCTTGGAAGGCCAGATAATGAAACTGAAGCTCAAACACTTTGGACACAAAATGAGAAGGGAGCACTCACTGGAGAAGACCCTGATGCTAGGAAAGATTGAAGGTCAAAGAAGACGGGGACGGCAAAGGATGAGATAGTTAGACAGTGTCATAGATGCAATGAACATGAAGTTGAGCAAACTTCAGAGGACAGCGGAAGACCAGAAGGCCTGGCGTGATCTGGTCCATGGGGTCGCGAAGAGTCGGACTCGACTGTGCGACTGAACAACAACAACCCCAAGTTCCATCCAGTAGGATCACAAGGAAGACATAGAGATAAGTCATGGCAGCAGGATCCATGCTACAGACCAGACATTTGCACTCTGGACAGGAAGCACTTTGTATGTGCATTGTGAGCATTCTGATTGGTTATGACATCATTTAACAGGACGTAGAGCATAGCCATTACTATGGTAACAATGGAGGCCCTGATTCACAATCAAGGATTATTGGGTTTGAGACAGGGGAAGCAGCTGGCTCTCAGTTGGGGTACATTTTTTATTTTTTTTAAAAAATACTATCATAATGTAATACAAATATCATTATTAGTGCAGCCATCATACAATATACAGCACATCCAAGCATATCAAAATATCTTACAAAATTTCATCCTTCCTTACACATTTATCCCATTTAATTTTTTCCCAATACGATAAAAAGAATATCATTCTTAACTAATTATCTTGGGCAAGCCATTTACCACCACAAGTTTGTCTATAATAACTGTTAAAGTCATTTTTAAAGACCTCATTCTTTATTAAATATTTGCAAACACGTAAAGAATACGAAAGGAAGCCAGAGAAGAAAAAGAAAGGGGGGGGGAGATAAAAACAATTAATAAGGAGAGAGAAAACAAACAAAAAAGGGAGAAAAGGGGGGAAAGGAAAAAGGGGAAAACAAGAGTTATTACTTCAGTTTACTATTATATCTATCCTCAAGTGTACTTAATCGATACTGAAGCTCTTGTTTCATAAATTCCTTTGTTTCACAATGATAATGATTGCTCCTTCTACAGACAGAAACAGGATTGCAGATTCTCAGTCAAATCCAAGCCAAACATCTATTCTGTTAGGTTTTTATATTTCAGAGATCTGTTTGTAATAACATATTTAATATAAACATATTTAATATTACAATAGTTAATATATGCCAATAGTTGTAAAACCAGATTAATCATTCACTCTCATCTTCCTCTTCATCCTCTTCATCCTCCTCATCCCCCTCCCCACTTTCTCCTGCTTCACTAGTAGCCTCTGTTGTGGGATTCTCAGCAGAGTCCCCTTCATCTTCATCATCTCCTTCATCTGCTGCTGAAGATGTTGGTTTTGAACTGCTGGCCTCATCTGAACTCTTTTTCACGCTGGACTTTTGAGGAGTAGAAGATGGTGGAGGAGGAGGAGGAGGAGGAGGGGCAGGAGGTGGTGGAGGAGGAGGAGGAGGAGAGGGAGAAAGAGAAGGAGGAGGAGAAGGAGAAGGTGGTGGAGGAACAGGGGGAGTCGGTAGTTCCACTGTTTGTACAGATAATGATTTTTTAGGACTGAGTTCCGGCAAGGATGGCCTTGCCTCTCCCCAGCTGAGTATTTCCTCTGCCTCTGAGGAATCTTCATAGTGCAATTTGTCCACCATGTCCTTCGGTGTTTCATACAAAGGCTGGTCTTTGGGTTGAGGAGGCTGATCCATCAACAAAGAGTCTGTTCTGGAAAGCTCTTCATCTGGGAGGGGTTTCTTTATTCTGCCCAGAAAGGTCCTATCTTTGGCAGCAGAACGCTGAGAGCAGATCTCAATCACGCAGATAGCAACAATGATAACCATTAATATAGCAGTCACTGAAAGAGCCAGCACCATTTTTTTTCTGTACCCATGTTCTGGAATTCCCTGGCTTGCTGTCATATCCAAAGGCTTCTCTAGGTTTCTTGAACTTGCTGTGGTCATATTGGATACATTCTTGGAAGGCCAGAAATATGACTTCCACAGGAATGAGGTCTCGTTGACATTTTCACTGAAGAGTTTCATGAGAAGTCCTGTTCTGGAGAGGAGCTTTGCACAAGCCATCTGGATCGTGGGCGCTGTGCAATCCATTTGCAGAATACGGATCAGGTGGGACAGTAGTTTCCTCACTGGTGTATTTGGGATGAGGGGAGCCAACTTCGTGTTCAGGTCAGCTTCAAAGATATCTCTCAGACGGAAGAAGTCATCCTGAGGTGCCAAGCTCCGTGGGGGAGAAACAGAGGTCCTCTGATATTCCCAGTATGTCCCACGGGACAACATAATGTCAGGTGAAACCTCATTTAAAGAGGGTTCTGAGTTGATGGCTGAGATTTTAGATTTGTCATCTCCTGCAGGAGGGTTACTTCTGTGTAGCAGCTTGTTCAGCAACTCTTCCTTAGTCAAAATCTGTATTCCATGTCCATTCCCCAGTACTGCCACAGAGTTTCCATCATTAAAGAGGCTAGCCAAATCGTTGTTGTTCTTGTCCACTATGATGGAGCCGGTCGGGTTGAGAGCATTAGAAAGGGAGTCTGAAATAGAGTGTTTCCAAGAAGACTGAAGCGCTTCTTGGTGAGACCTGAGAAAAGAAAGTGCATGCTGAGAGTCTAGGCCTTCTGCTAGTTTCCTCTGGCTTTCAGCCTCTTTGTGCAACTCAGAGTCACTGGGCTGATCTGCAGACTGCATAGCAGCCTTTGCAAACTCTTTTCCATCCCTGACAAGCCTGAAAAGTGTGGCTTTGCTTCTTTGGTTTGTTCGAAGCCACTTTTCTCTCGTTGCTTTCCTTACACGCCTTTCCTTCTTGAGGGAAGTATCTACAGACTTGTCTGTGGCCTCATCTGTGAACTTCTCTAAATCTTGGGCAGAGAGCTCATTTTGGGCAGTTGTCTCTGGACTGTCCTTGACAAGTTCCATGATTTTTTCTGTGTGTGCAGCCTCCAGCAGACTGGCTAGCAGATAGAGCCTTTTCAGCTCACTTTTGTCAGTCCAATTCATGTCCAAGGGCTCATCTCCCTTCATCTGCATTACCTGCTTAACTGATTTTAACAAGTTAAAATTGGTAGTAAAGTTGGAGTACTTTGGGGCTGGTACCAGCATGTCACTGTTGGGTTCAGGACTCTCCAGCAAGTCATTGTTGGGTCCGGCTCTCTCTGGCAAGATGCTAAGCAGGCTGCTACCATTCAATTTTCTGGTTTCTAATGTTTTCATGACTTTTCCTTGCATGCTGTTCAAAGGCTCTTCCTTTTCACACAGAGTGGTATTTATGGCACATGACTCTGTGCAACTCAACTTGATAGTCTCACATGAAACTTCAATGTCCTCCTTCATACGGCAAAGACAGCAGGACATCTTTTTGGGCAAGATGAGTGTTCTCAACTTCAGGGAAGTCTGCAGCAGGTCCTCCAATATCTTTGGTGTCACTTCAGTGGCACCGAGGTCTAGGAGCTTCAGTGAGGGCAGCCTGTAAAAATAGGAATCCTGAATGACTGCCAGGGGATTGTGGCTGAGATCCACCTTGAGCAAAAACTGCATGCCATGCCAAGCTTGGAACGTTCCCTCAGTGATCTGTTCAATAATATTGCCACTGAGGTCTATAATCTGCAGGAACGGGACAGCCTCAAATGCATTCCTCTCAATAATTTGGATTTTATTGCATGACACATCCAGGTAGATAAGGGAAAGCAAACCTTCCAGAGATGAGTTATGAAGTTTACTCAAACTGTTGTCCTTGAGGACCAAGTATTCGGCCCAAGGATAGGCATTCCACACTTCTTTTCCAATAGAAGAAATGGCATTACCAGTAAAGTCCAAGTATGTGAAAGGATGAGGATGAACTGCCATGTTGGGAAGGGGAACTTGGTGGAATCCAGGAGGGTTGGTGATCCTGGTGCAGTTGAGGATTTCCAAGGTGCAGCGGCAGGGGGTTGGGCAAGGCCCTTGAGCTCCATCCAGCCCCATAAGAGGCACCAGTAGGATCCCTAGGAAGAGGTGAGTACAAGCCATATCAACAAGGTCCATACCACAAAGCAGACCTTTGCAGACTGCAGAGCAAGCACTGTGTCCAAGCTTTACGTGTACCTGATTGGTTGTGACATCATTTAGCAGGACATCCAGCATTATAGCATGTCCATCCCTATGGCAACAAGGAAGGCCTTGATTCAGAGGCAAGGACTGATGGGCTTGAGACATTGGAAGCAGCTAGATCTTGGTTATGGGGCATCCTTCAGAATTTTTTAAATTTACTATCAAAATAGTATAATACAAATATTGTTATATGTGTACTCATCCTACAAAGCACAGTACATCCAAGTGTATTTAAATATTATACGATCTTTTTTCTTCCTTACAGATTTATCCCATTTAATGTTGTTCCAATGCAATTAAAAGGATACCGTTTCTTAACAAATTATCTTGAGCAAATTTGTCTACAAGCTGTTATTTCCTACATGTACATGACATGTCACAGCACACACTGGACTTTAATCTAGAGCTTCAGAAAGGACTGGTAAAGATGAAACACCATCCACTTTCATGAACATGGTTAGGTCTAAACTATGCATTGGATTCTCTGAGCTTTTCCACTCAACGTCACAAGTTTTCCTTGTTACCATAACCCGTATGGCTGTTTTTCACAGGGGAATGACAATCCCTGGCATAGCAGTTTGATTCTCAAAGGGGATGTCCTTGCTAGCTAAAAAAAAAGTTGGTGGCCGTCTAATTGTGGATTGATTTAATTATGGTCATATAATATGTGTGCAAACACCTAACTCTTAACCACTGTAGTTCCCCTGCAAAAGAATGGGGAATGTCTGTGTGATAGACAACGGGGATGGACTCTTCTTTGAGTTGTCAGGGATCTCCCATTCTGCTCTTATTAACACAACACAAAGACTTTTTACGCACCAATCCTCTAGGGATCTTATTTATTTCCTTTATTTATATCCACCTTTCTCCATAGTGGAAACCCAAAGTGGCTTCCAGAATTCTTCTCTCCCCCATTTTATCCCCAGAACAACCCTGTGTCGTAGGTTAGGCTGAGAATGTGTGGCTGCCTCAGGGTCTCCCAGCAAGCTTCCGTGGCAGAGTGGGGATTTGAACCTGAGTTTCCCAGATCCTTTAACCAATGCACCATACTGGCTCTCTTGATCTTGATAATGCACATAGGTCCCGTTCACACTAGGCGATTTGGGCCGGGAGCGGGACAGTTCGGGGGCGGAGCAAACCAGCACGATCACACCACAACATCTGGGAAGCGTCCTGCTTCCATCCCCGAACTGGCCCTTCCCCGCGAAAGTCCGCCCCAACTTGCAACCACCTACCTTGGTGGTTCATCGGGAAGCTGCGCGGCAAGCCGGGCGTTTGATCTCCGGCGCGTCCTTGCGCCATCACAACCCCGGCCCATAGCCAAACTGCGCATGCTCCGACATGCGCAGTTCGGCCGGCTCCAGGTCAGGGCCGTGTTTTCTCCCCGGCGTTTGATCGTGCCGGGGATAAAAGGCGCCGCGGCCAGGGGATCTGTGGGATCCCGCCGCGGCGTCTCAACGTTGGCGCGGCTTTTAAAAGCCGCGCCTTTAGAGGCTTTTCCCCTCCTCCTTTATTTGTTCTAATCTATACTGACCTTCAAGTTCAACCTATTATTTTGATACAAGATCAGCTCTGGAGAGTCAGCAGTAACAGTAGAAAATAAAAAAACCAAAAAAATGAGGACACATACAGTGTGACAAGCACAAAACAATAAGTGCAGATGGGGGGCAGATAAAAAGATGCCCTCCGACTACAAGAGTGGTAAAATTATTGAGACTCAGTCAGCTGCTTGCATATCTCACATGCCTAAAGGCAAAATCTGGCAACTTTATTAGTTATCTCCTGGGAAGAGTCTGCAAGAAGGAAGGAGACATAAAGTGTTTCAGATCTCCCTGGTAAAGTTGACAGGATTGGAGCGATACACTGAGATCGGATGTCATTATAGAATGAGCAGTGCAGCAGAACATGTTCAATAGACTCTACTTTCCCTGCATGGCATGGACAGAGACATTGGGGGAGTGGGACATGATGGTATCTACCTTCCAGGAGGGCTGAAGCTAGAACGTTAAAGCATGCCAGGGTAAAGATTCTCCAATATTTGGAGATCTTAGGGGATCTAAGATAATCTGCTGGTTGAAAGCATTTGGCATAGTGCAGAATAATTGGCTATTTCTGTATCTGTGCTCTATTGGGCATGATTTCAGAACTGCTGTTTAATTATTTCTTTAATTATTTCAAGGTTGAACAATAGCTATCAGCAAGGATCAAGGGTACTAGACCCACAGGACTGAAGATGAGTTCTAGCCAGTAGGTGGCTGCAAGTAGGCACATATGAGTCTCCAAGGGGATCAGCCCAGCCTCTAGTCTGAGAAGGGCATTTGGAATACATCCAAGGATCGATCGTACTGCTTCCAGGGAGAGTCTTTCTTTGTAAATACAGAGCTGGGAACCATATAAGAGCTGGGTGACAACCTTTCCTTGGAAGACCTTGATTGTTGCAGGGATAAAGGAGGCTCCTTTTGTGCAGTAGAATCTTAGAGTGGCGGAGGATGCTCTGTGGGCAGTCTCTGCGGGACGCAGTGCCTCAGCTCTCCAGTGTCCAGATGACTGGAAGACTATTCCAAGATTTTTAAAGATTTTTGTTTGTTCAGTGTTTTGGCCCTCTATTTGCCATCTTTGGATTCAATGTTTTTTTGGAAAAGATTAGGACTTTTGTTTTTTGGTAGTTTATTGCAAGCTGCTCCTCTTTACAGTATGCTCTCTGAAGGCCCACTTATGAATAAGATAGGATGATGGTATCATCTGCATATAGTAAGGCAGGAATCGTTTTATCAGCAAGCTTTGGAGTACGGAAGCTTGCATTTCTTAGGTGTTGCACCAAGGAGATAGTATAGCAGTATAAAGCTGGAGGGGCCAGGATGTAGCCCTGCTTAACTGCGTTGTCAAGTGGGATCTTATTGGAGAGATGGCCTTGAGGACTGCATCTTATTTTTAGGAAGTTTCCTTCATGCAGCGAGCAAATAAGTACATAGAGTCTTTGGTCTATTGAGGAGTTCTCAAGCTTTGCCCAGAGCCTATTCCTGGGGATGCTTTACTGACCTACCCTGTTAAAACACGAAACCAGTCCAGCTCAGTATGTGGGTGTGTGCGGTGGGGGGTATAATAAGGTAAAGTAACATTTTGAGGAACTGTAAAAATGAGAAAAAGTCAATAGTTGTATCAGCTTGGGGAGACTGGCCCCCATTAGACTAGCATTCCAAGGTACACTTCATATGACATAGCCCGAAGAGCAAAATCTGGCTACACCTCTCTAGAAGACAAAAAGAGGGAACAAGGTGCAAGGGAGAGTAATTTATTTGACCTTTTAGATCCCATGATCGTGATTCAAACTGGACCTTGCATGCCTGATAAACTGAAGTTCGCTATGACAGGGAGGTCATGACATTGGAGGGTGCTCATGTATGAGCTTATACAAAGGAGGAGAATAATAATAATAAGAAGAATTATTATTATTTATACCCCACCCTTCACTTGGAGTCTCAGAGAGGCTTACAATCTCCTTCCCTTCCTCTCCCCATAACAGACACCCTGTGAGGTAGGTGGCGCTAAGAGAGCTCTGAGAGAACTGCTCTTGTGAGAACAACTCTGAGAGAACTGTGACTGACCCAAGTTCACCCAGCTGGCTGCATGTGGAGGAGTGGGGAATCAAACCCGGTTTTCCAGATTAGAGTCTGGCGCTCTTAACCACTACACCAAAATGGCTCTCTTAGAAACCACAAGCTGATACATGCTGAAAGTTGCTCATTATTTACCCAGCCAGATCCACCCTTCAGGCTCACGTCAAAAGGTACACTCCAATTTTGCCAGCAACACATTTGCTCCTGTGTTTCTGTTAGGGACAAAGCTACTACAGAAGATATCGGCTTACCATGGTACCACAACACTCGTTTTGTGACATATTTTTAACCAGTAGGACTGACCTTAATGCTTTGCAAGCCATCTCTTACGACAATCAAGGAACATAAAACTGGAACCCACAAAAAGAAATCTATTGCGGTTACTTATTTTTATTGGTGGTGCTTTGGGATGACTCCAGGCTTGTGCTTTAATAGCTTTATGCAACAGTCTCATGTCTGCTAGTATTTATTGAGTGAGCCGAAGTTTAAGTTCTCTTAGTGAGTGTCCCAGATCCAAGCCAGCATCCTTAATCTTCAGTGCAGCTCAGATCCAAGCCAGCATCCTTAATCTTCAATTGAAGTGCAGTTTCTCCATCCAAGTTCAGTACCTCAGATTTCGAGCATGAATTTATATCGCCTTATAAATAAACCACTTGGAGCCTCCGTTCTGCAGATGGGCATATACCTAGCCTGAGCGCCCTTTTTTGACCCCCACAGGAATGACTGATGTCAGTTAAAGTTAAGTTAGAGAAGAAAGCATCATCTGGAATAGATCTCCCATTGATGAACTGTAATGGTTTTATAGCACTTATTCAACTCCTCACCCCCAAATCTGCTAAACTCCATCCACCTCATTAACTCTAGTTTTGGGAAAGGGGGGGGGAAGCATTATCTCCCTTTTGCTGCTGCTTTGTCTTCAAAAATCAGCAGGATGCTCTTTTATTACCCCTTTCGTCTCTATGAAAACAGTAATGTTCCATTTGTCAGAATGATTTCAGTAAGTTTAGAAAAAGCTTATGGCTCTACTGTCTAAAATTAAGAGGCATCGTCCCTGAGTTGGTAAAAGGTGTAGTCAGACCGGGGAAAAAAAGAGGCCGGGGGGGGGGGGGATGCTGTAAGGGAGAAGTGAGCTAAAAGCGCAATCCTGTGCAGAGCTTTCCCTAGTCTAAATCCATTGATTTCAATGGAGTAACTGCCTGGAGCTGTACTTGGTGGTGTCAAGTGCTGTCAAATAGCCACTGATTTATGGCGACCCCCAAGACGAGAGACATCCAGAGGAGGTTTGCCATTGCTGGCCTCTGCATAGCAAAACCCTGGTATTCCTTGGTGGTCTCCCATCCAAATACGAACCAGGGCTGACCATACTTAGCTTTCGAGATGTGACAAGATAGGGCTAGCTTGGTTGGGCCATCCAGGTCAGGGTAACTGTACTTTAAGCCTCCTCGTCGTTTATTGAGGCTGGCTAGGGGGGGGTTACCTTTACCTTTAGGGGTTTCTAGAGACAAGGCTGCCTACTGGGGGTGCCAGCTTGGCCCCCTGTACTGGGCTAGGTAGGAAAGTCCCTCCTGCTCTCCTCCTCCTCTCATGCTGCAGGGAAATACGGTATGGGAGGAACAGAGCAGCGGCCAAGCATTCCTGAGTATTCTGAACCTCGCCGACTTGGCTACAGCCCAGTGACGCTGCTGTTCCATCCTTTTAGTGAGGTCACAGAGAGATCTTGTTGCAGTTTCGTCTTAAAGGAAACAGCCTGCTTTCCTCCCCCCTTCTCTATGAAGTGACCCTCAGTAGTGAGGGGGATTGCTTTATGTATGTTTAGCGGAGTTCGTTTTATGATCACTTCCAAAGACTGAGAGCTGAGCCTTGGCAATTTGGGGTGGGGAGCAGTCATCCCCAGGACCTGGTATTCCAGCTTTTGTTAAAACCTTTGTACATTCCCCCCTCTACTTTTCCCCTGTTCAGAACATCACTGAATGGAATTCACTGACCTCCCACATAGTAAATATCAGCAGGACAAGCCTTGCCCAGCCTTGAAGCCCTCTAGGGTTGCCAATCCCCAGGTGTGGCCTGGGGTTCTCCTGGGACTACACCTGATCTCCAGACTACAGAAATCAGTACGCCTGGAGAAAATGGCATCTTCAGAGAGCAGACTCTATGGTATACCATAGATTCTACGTGAAATCCTTCCTCAAATTCCCCCCTCTACGGGCATCACCCCCAAATCTCCAGGAATTTCTCAGGCAGGAGATGGTAACCTTATCTCTGGGTGACCTTGGGCCATTCATCTGCAGCCTAATCTACTTCATAAGGCTGTTGTGAGGCCACCATGCAGGAGGTGAGAATCCATGGGGAAAGGTGCAGGATAAAAATACAATAAAATGCAGGTGATCGATCAAAATGTGATAGGTGGATGACTTGGTGCACCTGCAAGGCAGCACAAGAGATCCCAGTGATCAAAGAAGGGAACTGGATAAAGGAATGGTGGGCTGCTATGTACAGTGTGGGTGGGTGACAGGACCAGGAGACTTGGCACAAAGGGAAGAGGAATGGGGGACAAGCTAGTAATCCAAGGAAAAGGTTACTGCCTGGTGCATCTCTGAGAACCGGGGGGGGGGGGGACTCTCTGTGTACTTTACGTGACATGGAATCAAACAGGATGGGTAAGGAGGAGCAACATCCAGTCCTTGTAACTTGAAGGTGTGTATGCACACTGATATAATTTTGATATTGTGTCAATGTGCATAAGGCTGACTCTGTGCCTTCTCTTTGTGCCATCAGGTTCTGGTCACTCTGTAGAGTCTTCTCCCTGTACAGAGGAGTTTGGTTTACATGGGTAGGTTTGTGAGAGGATGGCAAATAGGTATCCCTGGCTTTGAGAAACAGTAGCTCTGGTGGATACCCCCTGCACCTGTTTTTCAGAATATTACATCTCACGTGGATATTTCCCTGTTCTTAAATAAGTGGGTTTTTTAAAATTCATAAACACAAAAATAGACATTAACGTATACCATAATACAATGCTGAGCTCCAGTCATACATATGATGTAGACAATCATCCTGTCCTTATATATAAATGTGTTTTAGAGTGGCAAGATTCAATGCGCACTGAAATCAGTTGGCTGGTGCATGTATCAATCACAAGGTCTCTCTATCCATTGGCTGCGTTGCCTGATTCCCGCCCACATGACCGGCACCCAGAGTCTCGGCCTCAGTGTACTGGGAGCCGACACACGGGACGGATGCTCTGGCAGGAGAGCGGTGGGGAGGCTGAGCCCTCTCATGGTGGCACCGCCGTGGTCGTCCGTGCACAGGGGTGGAGCTGGCCATCCGGCCAGGAACTGGCAGGCCTTTCCCCTTGCCCTCAGCCCCGGCCTCTGGGGAGGGCCGACAAAGCATATTGTTGTTGCTGCTACCACCCTGTTCTGCCAACGGATCTGTGGGGCACCCAGCAGCTCCCGGCTCCGCTTCTCCCACTGTAAGTTCCGCTGGGAAGCCAGTGTTCAAGGTGCCCAGCCGAGGAGGGATGGGGGGGATGGGTCTCTGCCCTGTCGGTCACCCCCCCCGGCAAGCCCAGCTACATTTGCGTTCCATCCTGCGCAGCACACACAGCTCCCCCTGCGGAGGGTTGCTTGCCAAGTCCTTCCCTACCACCCTGTGCTTCTGCCTCGGATGAGCCAGGAAAGAGGTAGGCGTTCATGCCCCCCCCCAATACCATGTGTGGTGGCCCCAGGGGAAGAGCAGAGGCCACCACATGTGCTAGGGAATTCTGATGGTGCTGCCAGCAGCAAGGTCAACAGGGAGCCTGACGAGGTGGATTGGCCCGGAGATGGCTGGGCAGCTGGCATGAGAGGCACTGCCAGACTGTTCTGCTCCCCTCGGCCCTGGGGTCTCAGGATTTCTTTCTTTCTGTCTCCCTCCCTCCGATTCTCTCTGCCGAGTCGCCAAACCCTCTTCCTAGAGCTCGTTGCATTAATTTCCACAATGGGCCTTATTGCTAGTCTCACATAAACATAAACATTAGCATGAACTTTTGTCTATAATCTTCTACAACTACATCATCTACCATATCTAAATCAGACATACAAAGCATAGACTACTTATACAAAACATGAACTACAATAATCTATTTGTTACAATATTTAAGCAGAACTTACTTGTATAAAACATATATATATATATATACTCTTAATTTTACACGTCTAATTAACTTATCTCTGTTTCCCAATTTCTTCATATTTCTTCATTTTTACAAACATACGTTGTCTTTTTATCATTTTCTGTTTTAACAATTTAATCCTGATTACTAGCTATATAATTGAAAAATACTTTCCATTTTTCTTGGAATTCTGGGATCAGTCTGGGATTATATATGTAAGATGTTAGTTTTGCCACTGTCGCATATTTGTTTAATTTAATCTTCCATTCCTTCAGTTCTGGGCATTTTTCTGCCTTCCATTTTGCCACAAATATTATCCTTGCCACTGTCACCATATAGTTAAATAATTCCAGTGTATTCTTGTGATATTACTTGGTTGAATATTTAATAATATATTTTTAGGGTCCATCACAAATTTAAGTTTTAGTATCTTTTGCATTTCTTCAGATATCTCTATCCAATATTGTCTTGCTTTCCTGCATGTCCACCGCATATGATAGAATGTTGCGTCTGTGCTCTGACATTTCTAACTCTTCCCATTATATCCTTTATTAGATTTTGCAATTTCTTTAGGTGTGATATACCATCTAAAAACATTTTATACCAATTCTCTCTTAGTATTTGAGATTCAGTAAATTTTATTTATTTGGTCCATAAGTTTTCCCACTGGCTCATGCATATATTCTCTCCAAAAATTTTCATCCATTTTATCATAC
The DNA here is from genome assembly GCF_001447785.1 of Gekko japonicus. Taxonomy (NCBI): domain Eukaryota; kingdom Metazoa; phylum Chordata; class Lepidosauria; order Squamata; family Gekkonidae; genus Gekko; species Gekko japonicus. Next base: position 793,233 of record NW_015169794.1, read on the forward strand.
AATTTTTTTACTTGCTCTGTTTCTGTATCGTATTGCGATAGCATTTTATACAATTTTCGTAATAAATGTTTTAAATCTCTAGTGACTAATTGTTCAAAGACCATTTTCTGCCTTAACTGACCCCCTTCTTTTGCTATTTCTTCTTTGTATTTAGATACCATTTGATGATATAACAGCCATGGAATATTCTTTCCTTTGTTATAGGTTTCTTGCCAAGGTTTAATTTTTCCTTGTCTCATCATATATTCATAAGGTATATGGTCAGTTTTCTTTCTTGTGTTATTATTGCAGTGGAATCAATTGGGGATGTCAATGGTAAAATAGATGGACTTATTCTATTTTTACATTGAAACCATATTCTTAATAGTCCATCCCTCAAGATATGATTGTCATCTTGTCTTTGAATAGTTTTTAATAAATTCTTAGTCCATAAATAATTGTGAATTCCTTCTTTGGTATCAGTCATTTCCAGTTTGATATTTCCCTGTTCTTGAAGCGTTCTCAATATAATTATAGTTTCTATTGTCCTACTGCACTGCCGTTGGAGATTAATTATAATTTAGTTGACAGTTGTTAGGTCCCGTGATTGTGTGTCTGGGTGTATGTGGCAGCAAAGCAGAGAAGAGGACTCCTCAAGAGAACCACGTGTAGCCAGCTCTGAGTCAGCAGAAGACAGCCAGCAGGAAGATGAACTGCAGGCTGGTCAGGATTCACAGCCAACAGCTGGTGCAGAGCCACAGTCTGCAACCCTGAGTCAACAGATGAAATGATCATTCCCAGCCCTCCAGTATCACTCACACCCTTTGAGGGCCATAGACAGAGGCTACGAGCAGAACTATAGGAGAGAGGAAAGAG